>NC_091928.1:2829973-3129973 GCF_041260155.1 Ptychodera flava
TATCATCAACTCAGTCTTCGCGCCTTTGCAGATACAAAAGCTCCCTTCCTCAATTATCTGTTCCTCGACCTCTTTAACATCGTGTACATCAAAATCAGTGGAATGACTCGAACTTCCCGACGCGACGCTGGGACACGTGACGCCATGTTTGAAGATCTGTCAACTGCCGAGGGACGGCCGAAACACCCGAACGACCCCGAACGAACTTAATCTTGTTTACTAAATCCGAGAAAACGCATTCGCAAGTCCCGTTGGTGCTAATGGAGTAGTTTGTAAGGCAAACAGCGGCAAAACACATGGTCCCTTTGATCTCCGCCTAGTTGTGACTCCTTCTCTACTACCTCCATGATGTCACAGTGGAAAGCGAAATAGCGCACGAAAACCCGGTCATTTTTTATGGTGAGCAAAAGGACTGCAGCAGATCACATGTGAAAACCACAAAAACAAGTGCGACTTTCCCGCATTCCTTGAACTTCTCAACTACAGATTTTTTTAGAGCATCGAGAGTTGGTCGTCTCATCTTCGAAAGCAAGCAAGCAAGCAAGTGACGTCTTGTACTATAGGCACAAAAATCGGCACTAAAATGAACTGGGCAACCATTTCACACTTGGTACGTGCATAAATTACGGGCTGTGAGACCGGAAGTCGAGCGCTTGCGAGAGAGCGAGCGCGCGTCGTCGGCAGAACGCAGACCTGTAAACCATTCCGGCTGTATGATTTTTTAAAACTTTTCTCGTCTTGTAACCAGACTCTAACCGTTACCAAACAGTGTACAGTTAATATATTGAAAGCTAGATACGTATTTGACAAACAGATTATGCCCTGAATTATCTTTCTAGTGTTTATCGTGTAAATAGTACCCACCGCTTACGCTGACCAGCCTCACGTTTCTATGCACAATTTTCATCATTTTTAGGCGAACTAATGTTTAGGACTTGTCAGAAATTCTCTAACCTGATGCCCAATATTTAACCTAGACCCAGATCGAATGATTTTTTTTTGAAACGCACAAAAATCCGACTTTTTTGGCGATTTTGTGTGAAAAATGGGACGTTTACACAAATCGTCGATTTTCTCAGTTCCGATTTTTGCTATGTATGCACACCTTCAAATGAGTGTAAGTCGGCGACGCGTGGGCGGATTTCCCCGATTTTTCGCATGCTAACACTTCATGAATAGACCTGAAAAACCGTGTCTTAGATTTTTGATAAACCCCCCTGAAGTGACGATAACTTGACAAACGTGAACAAAAGCCGATAATTTATGCGAAAATCCGACAGTTCACACTTCGAAGGCTCACTGTGCAGAAACAAAAGCGAATTTCAAAAATCCAAAACACGGTTTTTCCCCCTGTATATCCAGCTGTCTAGTGCCGTTAACAGATCACTTAGGGGTGCTGCCAATTCTTACTTATACTCTTTTAAGTGAAAAAATTCAAAATCACATGTTTTAGACTTAAACAAACATACCAATGCATGTTTTGACAACTAAACAAAATTTTTACCTTCTTCAAATATAGACCTATTAGAAAATGTACCACATGTTGGGTGTGAGACCCTGTTTTCTATGTGAAACTTTTGATTGAAAATATGTGTCAACGAAACTGAGTCACTACCTTAAAACCAAGTGGTCAACTTGCACTTGGTTCATACCATACACGAGGGCACTGTGCTCATTTTATTTTGAAAAATAAGTCAATCCTCGCACGTTCGTCTCAATGCTTCTGCGCGAATTTTTTAGTGAAGTCAGAGCGCAAACTTTGTAAAACTTGGTGTCCGCGCCATAACATTGCGAACGTCGGAGGATTGCTCAAAGTCAAGTGTTCAAAGGTCACGGGGTCAAGTGAGATTGTATGCAACGTTATTTCAAAATGACCGGTGTAGGTAGCAAGTGTCCAGATGAAGAGCCAAGATATTTTGAGGTCTAGATGTGTTATTAATTCCCGTTTTCCAGGTAGCAAAGTCGTTCATTAAATGTCGGGGGACTAAAGCCATCAATCGATGTCATTTATTTGGTCACTTTTAAAGACTTTGACTGTTTTATCACGGCAAACAACTTTCCCAGAGGGGCGAGCATGTCTTGCCTTCCCTTTCTACTATTGACTATGCAATATCATTTCAACTATGGTGGTGCCTGTGTGCTATGCTAGCAAACCAAGGCCATGACGTCACACGTCGACAGGTCATTCCAATTATGGCGTCCGTGTTCTGATAACTCGCCATGCTGCATTGCGGTGATCATGAAACGTGGAGTACGAGTTGACATGTTGCATCTTCACTGTTCTGATTCCTACTTCCATATGGTCCATCCTGATTATGTCAAACATCCCTTTATTTATACTTTGATTGATATGTATTTAAAAATATGTCTGTGTATTTCTTTTCTAGATTACGTTAAAACACGGTAGAAGACTGATACAGGAGAAGTGAGGAAAATCGTCAAAAGTAAACTTTACAATGAAGAAAAATTAATGGAAAATGCAGAATATGAATATTAATTAATTATATTTTTCAAATGCTTAATTTAAAAATACCGTCAAGGACAGTGTGCTTACATTCAGTTTGAACTGGTCCATTCGAGAAATATTTCAACCAGGAAAAACAAGAATGACAAAAGCAAATAAGGTCTCCAACTTAGGTACTGGAGGTCATCTTTAGGAACATGCATATCAACTTCTATAGCAATGGGACAAGCAGATCCTAAATACATTAAAGCAAATGTCAACAACAAAAAATAGACAGAGGTTTGATAAAAAGAAAATGTGGGAATGGGTAAAAAAATGTACAAGGGATCTGGTAAAAAGTAATGCTACCTCATCAATCTTCTAGACCCTACCCCCTCCTGAATATAAAATGTTCCATCCCTTGGTATTACATAACGCCAGGAAATATATTTACAACCTTGGGAAGTTTTTAATTAATGCGATGAATGTTATCATTCTAATGTAAACAGCACTTAAGTTAGTTACAGATAGTGAAATGCCTTCCATCGTGGGTGGTGATTACAACATCTGGAATTATCCTGGATCCAAATTTCTCATCAGTTCTTGTATGTCTTACATAGAAAAGTTGCAAAAATTGGTCCACAATGAAAAAATTCACCTTAGCTTTGTTTTCTGGATCAAATTTCCCTACACCTGGAAAACGGCTAACAGACGAGGTCATCAATCACAGTATCAGCAATTTACAGGTGTTGATGGATTGCAGGATCTTGGGAGTGGTGACAACTGGCATTTTCGTGAGAACACCTAAAGAGCCATTCATCCAAATTATGAACATTAACCAAAACCATTGAATAACAATTTCAAACCTCAACTGCACACCAGAAACAGTAAATGTGTTCGATCTTTTTCAATACAGCGAATTATCATATCAAGTAATGAATTTTATCACCAAGCTGCATTTATATCTATGAAGTATCAGAAATAGGAAATGGTAATATATTAACATGTTTACAGTACAAAGAATTGTCATTTCAAATATGATGAATTGTATCACAATGCTGCATTTACATTACAAAGTGTCAGAATTTCAACCAGGTCACCATGCAGTCACACCTGTTATTAGCATTCCACCTGACCCCTGCCACTTTCTGATCCCGAACGTTCTGTTTTATTCTAAACTGTTGAAATTCATTCCTCTCTGTAACTCAACTGATGAATTCACATCACGTCACAATGTGCATTCTTTCTTTTGCCGTTACTTGTAAGAATTTTTTTTATGATGATTCAGCAGCCAATGGTTCCCATAATGGACTCAACCCAATTACTTTACCAACATCAAACGTCAGTCTTTTTGGACTCCCCTTTCAGGACGTCACCCCACACTACATCTCTATACATCAACATCTGTCAACACAGAATTAATCGCTTGATCTACAACACCAGTAAATCAAAAAAACATGCAATATCTCTAAAGCTGAAGGCTCTGTGCGATTTATCTCGCAACGATAACATAGTTATTAAGCTTGCTGATAAGGGAGGGGCTGTGGTAGTATGGCGTAAAGATTTGTACATTGCTGGCACAAAGGCACCTTTCTGACACATCCTTCTATAAATATCTTGACACCGACATCACAAATAAACACAATAATATCATGAAACGTACTATCAGTGACCTAGTTCATGATAACCTTCTGCCCGACAATGCAAAATCATTGATCATCCAAAATCCACGCAATTAAGTCTTGCTTTTCCTTATTACCTAAAATCCATAAAACCGGTATCCTGGTCGCCCCATTGTCTCTGCATGTTCCTGCCCCACTTAACTTATCTCAACATTTCTTGACAATATTTTCGCCGGTATCGTGAATACCCTCCAAACTTTTGTCAAACACATCTCATGCCATCAAGATCTTCAACAACTTGAAGTTTACAGGTACCCATACGGCACTGGAATACAAGGTCGGCAACACATTTTTCATGCAGTCAGATGAGCTCCAAACTCATCAACATCCCATCACTTGGAGACACAAGAAGATTTATTATTGAAGACAGGTTTCATTCACAAACAAATCCACACGTCTCCTTCGTGTCCATAGTAGTCAATAGTAATCGAAAAGCACAATGCTTAAGAGGCTCATGTGCACAGTTGATTAGCACCCAAATATTTTACAATTACCTCATGGATTTTTATCATTAATGAAGCAATCGTCAAGAAACAGTATCAGTTGTTAAGCCAAGATGGTTATGAAGTAAAGAGGGGATTGTACCACAGTTTGGAAAAAATCACCATGTATAGATTTTGTAATGTTTATATATACTACATTATGGCTATTTCATAAAGGGATTCTGTCATTGGAACTGTGCTCAAAAGTCGCATATGACCCAGACAATCAGTGTAAACACTTTATCTGAGGGACCCTGGTGATTGGCTGAATGCGAGAATAGAATTTGAAAAGCACAGACTAGAGGCTCATGTGTGCAGAAGATCACATATTTTACAATTACCTCATGGATTTTTATCATTAATAAAGCAATTGTCAAGAAACAGTTAATTGTTATGCCAAGATGGTTATGAAGTAAAGAGGGGATTGTACCATAAGTTGGAAAAAATCATGTATAGGTTTTTGTGATGTCTATATTACTGTAACTAAACCCATTGATACTACATTATGGCGATTTTTTAAAGGGATTGGGTCATTTGAACTGTGCTCAAAAGTCGTACCGGACCTATACAACCAATGTTACTACACTTTATCTGAGGGACCCTGGTGATTGATGAAAGTTGAAACATGTCTGTCATAACCTACATCATAAAATATCTATGTTGCAGCTATGATGATGAAATGCATCTAGATATCTTGCAAGAAATACATTGTTTGAAAACAAGAAACTAGCATAGACGCAGTTCTGATGACAATGTCCTTTTAAGATGTGAGTTTTGTGTAGCCTTTGTGGCTACTGAGTTATTGAGAAATATGTATATTTGAGATCAAAGGTCACTCGGGTCACGTGACGTGTCAAAAAAAATTGTATCCCATAGTTATCCCTATTTACCAAAAATCAGACCTCCAGCTCTATTGGCTTGCCCAAAATTAGATATGTGCATAATTAATGAGGTACAGGTTGTGGTGCCATAAGGTCTCCAATCATACCAAATATGAAGGGTGTAGCCCTTTTGGTCACTGATTTATGGACTTATGTATATTTTGGGTCAAAGGTCATCAAGGTCACATGATATTTCAGTGTAAAAAAAAATTGTATCCCATAGTTATCCCTACGTACCAAAAATCAGACCTCTGGCTCTATTATTAAGCCCAGAATTAGGTATGTGCATAATTAACACAGGTGGCTGGTCATGTGACATTTTGTCGAAAAACTTTGCTCCCATAACTATCCCTATGTACCAAAAACACATTAGAGTTGACAGCCAGTTAATGGGCCCCCACCATTTTATCACATAACACATGGACATACTAATGGAAGTTAATTGGCCAAGTCTTGACAGAAGGAAGTAAACGTTGACGCCACAATACTGGTTTTCAATTCTAATAGCTTCTCAGTATATAAAACTGAGGAGCTAAAAAACCCAAATGTGTAATAAGAAAATGCAACATAACAGAAGGCTATACATGGCAATTTTTGCCTGTCGATATATATACATGGAGGATTGGAATATGATTATGGTATCCATGAACTGCCTTTGGAAACTAAGTAAAAAATGTTAAAAGAAAACAAAGGCTTAATATGGAAGGTGAAGAATGCATGGCAAAGAAGAGACAGAGGCAGACGAACAGTAATTTTCCAGATGATACAAGAGAAACAGAAATTAAACAAAAACAAAAGTGTGATATAGATGGGGATATATTTAGGAAGAAACAGGATGACCCTATTACTGCTGTTTTCAGACAATTTGTGACTTTGCTACTGTAAAGTAAGTATCAGAGGGAGAGATTGATTTACTCAAGGCAATACTGTGATAGATGGCGACACATTTAGGAAGAAAGCGGGTTGTCCTGTTACAGCTGTTTTCCTCACAATTGTTGGTGATTCAGACAGATGAAACAGAAAAAGAAACATTTACTGAAAGCAATAGAAGTTTAAGAATTCAGGAAGAAACGGGATGACACTGTTACTGCTGTTTTCAAGACAATTGGTGACGAAGATTCCGATACTGTACACACATTTACAGAAAGCGATAAATTGATAGATGATGACAAATTTGTGAAGAAACAGGATGACATGGTTAACTGCTGTTTTCTGGAGAAGTGAGACTGTACTCATATAGAGGATAATGGGACACTGGTAAACAGAGATTCTGGTACAAAGAAGATATGCAAAGACAAGAGTATGTTTCTGATTCAGAAAGTGATGATGACGACAATAATTGACTTGTATCATGCACTGACCTCAAAAAAAAAATAACTCGTCAATTCTTACACTCCTTACACAGATGTCATATAAAGATGACTGCGTATAAAATCAGACCCTCAGCCTAGCAAGAAGGCAGATGACAGATTACAGTCACCCATTTGGTAAATTTTAGCATTAAGAGTCATGTCACTTCAGGGTTTTTCAGGTTATAGGTTAACAAGCCGGGATGCTGCTGTGGACAAAAGTTCACTTACTTCCTCTAGGCCTGAAGTATCTGTTCCTGAACCAGGCAGCAGCAACATATAGGCATCAGTTGATGAGAATTTTGCCCCTTTAGTCAAATCATCGTTCGGCTCATTTATTGCAAATTTACAAAGTTATTACTATAGACATTTTGCTGTTATTTTGCTCTAACTTCTTATTTCCATTAACTTGTATTTGTATTATTTCATTAAAATACTAACCTATGAGTTTCCTTACTTTATTTTATTTTTTATTACATTGTCCTTTATATTATTTTTTATTACATTGTCCTTTATATTATTTCTTATTACATTGTCACAAAGTTTTGAATTTATAATGAATAGCAAATTAAAAATAGAAATTCACACAATTCAGTTTCTTCCGATTACTGCATATGTTATCAGCGCTAGCGATGACATCTGAAGGTGGGTGCACCGGTAATTTTGATTTCAAATCTAGATTTTTCAATGGTCTGCAAGGTAAAGTTGTCACATTAGGTGAAGACAAGACATGGTGACAGTGAACTTCCCATACAATAGACGATCAGCCACACTGTCAAGGCATGTATTTTACATCTACTGTGAACAGAAGCATATTCGGTCACAGCAGCAACCAGAAAGCAGTTCCACCTTAAATTGGAATTACGACCGCCCATCGTTCTCAAGGTATAACTCTTGATAGGGTTAAAGTAGACTGCAAGGAGCAAGAAAGGTCTCTGTGTGATCAACTTTGATCCTAGTCTAGTGTCGCCTCAGCCATCATTCATTGCCCTTGCCCTTGTCTTCTATTTCCACAGTATTATAATAGGACCTTGTGTGGATGGTGATTACAATAGGTCAATAGATGCCAAAGATGACGGTGTACATTATTTTATATTTTATTTTTTGGTGAAATCAAAATTTGTACCAAAAAAGTGGTTTGGTTCTCTAGACCACAGATCTGTTTGCAAGAACTTAAAAGTGTGGAAATGATCTTCGAATTTTGGGGTCATGTACCATTTGGTGTGGAAATGCCCAGGTGCTACAATTGCCTTTTGCTTAAATAATACACATTTCTTTTTTACATCTTTTGTAGATGTTGATCTTTTGTAGATGTTGATCTGATTGAGATATACGCCCCTGCCAGAGCTCTGTTGACTGTTTTAAGCGTGTTTTAAAGACTCACTTTTTTTAAAAGCATTATCACTAACGTATTGGAAGGGTCACCATTTTACAGTAACCGTTGATGCATAATTTGTTAATATCGTTTTTCCAATTCTCATCATATCATCCACATCTGTGATAATATATATACTTTAGTCACTTTAACATCTGAATTGATTTCACCTTACTGCGGAAATTTGTAGCAGTACCTTCTACAAACTTGATTTTGCTAAAAATAACTGTATACAATAACAACTGGTTAACTTTTAAATACTCACAGATACCAAGTCAGGAGAACCTCAACACCTACAACTACACGTCAATTGACCCAGTTCCTGATGAGTTATCCGATGATTCTGATAGTGATACAAGGTAGACAAATGGATACATACAAACGTTGACCTCCCTGGCTAAAACACAAGAGTGTGGAGCTCCACAATGCCTGGGAGTCATTGGAGACAATGACAGGTACGTGTATACACCCTGAAGAAGCCCCAAGCATTATAAAGAAACCTGGCATACTGCGGGCTTAAATATAATTATAATAATGTCATAATATAGTTCTCCCCTAAGCCTTGTGGATAAGAACTTGCCATTAATATGCAGGGATGTGATCCACACTTATAGACCACGATTGGAGTCAACAAGGGGTTTTTCTTTGTTGTGTGGCGTGGGCCAAAGGGAAAAAGAAATGCTTGTTGCACAGGTGTAGGTGACGATGAGAAACACACAGACCGTGTGTTTTATTAGAGCTTGATTATGAAGCTTAAAGACAACTAATTTGTGTTTATTGTGATGATTGCATATGGGGAGCAACAGATCATAGTAATATGTTCGTGACAGTAAATTTTCAATTAAACAATTATTTAATTCTGGTGGCTGCAGCCTCGTTGTGAACAAATTTTGTTGCACAGCATCTTATTCAATAGATCACAATGACGAGTTCTGGTGACAGCAACAAGTGTGGGTATATTGTACAAGTGAGCCCGCTGAAAACATTGGCGAGAAATTACAAATACTTTAACGGTGTCTTGCAGACCGAGAGGGAAAGTTACCAGGATGTGGTATGTTTTTCACCAGAAAAACATGATGTATTCAAGTCTGTTATGAAGGCGCGCAGTCCAGTCAGACCTGACCAAGTTACCTTCATGCCTGGCAGAGCCGAAATTGGAACAAGCAATATTCAAATATCGAAAAGATCATTCAGTAAATGCCTGTTCGAAAAATTTACTGTTTTCAGTTAAATTACCGGATGGGCCAGGAGTCACTATGGTTGTTGAAGTTTGTGACTAGAATAGAATAGAATACCCCTACATCCTTACTTTAAAGGGTAAAACAAAGATTTGCAAAATGACACAGTTCTGTGAACAAGGAGCTTCTACAACTTTAGTTCTGTTGCGTCCAAAAACTAAGCATCAGATTATCGGGAAGTCAAAACTTCAGGTGGGATATTGGCGAATTCAGGGGGCGTCTCCCAGACAATTACAACTTATCAAAGCAAGATGAATACCTAAAGACAGCTGCTAATCTTCTACGTGCATAGATGAGCTATATGACCTTTGGCTGACACATGCACCGTGGGTATTTTATGTGGAGGAAAGAGGAGTCACAAAGGTGTGCTTTTTTGACCATGTTGTTAACGCTGGAGTTATTGCAGTGTATGTTTGGTGTGAAAGTGTCCAAAGAAATGTTATAAGGAACACAGAAAACCATCAAAAGGGCAAGGAAGTGCCAAAACCATTCCGCCAGCACTTATTAAAGATATTTGTACAAGATGGTAAGATTTTATTTCTGTTTATTTAGATCCAATTATAAATTTAACTAACTTGCCTGATATTCAGACCAAATAAACAGCTTTGAGATGTAGGAAGTGGAAGACTGATGAAGTGAACTTCTATATTAAGCTTATTTGATCAAAAAGTGTTATCATGATCAAGGCATGGCAATATGAAAAAAATATACATTGGATGTTTTCAATATTATTGAATATTCCCTTACGAAAATAGTCTGTAGATATTCTATTGAACTCTGATATTCTATAGAAATTCTGTATATTTTATGGAAATCTGATGGAAATATGCTTCCATTGAAATTCAATTGAAAATTTTCAATACAATTCTGTAGAAAAATTTAAATTTTATAGAATTTTAATGTGTATAGAAACTTTAAATTCTATTGAAGTTTGCTGACAATTTTCTGTAGAAATCTGCAGAAATTAAACATATTTTTTATGGAATTTTTCAGTTCCATAGCTTTTGTGGAAATTTTTTTTCTGTTTTTTTCCCTCACAGTTTACACTGTTTCAGACTTAAGTTCATGTTTTTGCATGTTGGCATGAGCTTTGATAAGAACTCAGTGACTATATATAGCTGGTTTCAATATGGAAAAGGTAGTGACATATACCTATGGAGAGTTCTAAGCACATTCTCGTGTACCCTTTAATTCTGAAGAGTTATTTTCATTTACACACACGTGCCAGGAAAATGTATACAGTTTCAATTGTACCATTTCTTTTGTACATTTCATGACTGTACACAGACCAACCTGACTCTCTTTGTTAGATCCTAGGTCAAGTGAGCTGACCTGTGCCTTTGCTTTGTTATGCAAATAGTTTCCTGCCTTTACAATGGGCTGATTACATAATAGTGTAGCCACGCATTATTCATTTGAACTTGAGGCAGTCCACAGTGCACATGGCTCTTATGAAAAGTACTAAAGTTCAACTCCAAATTCCATGGAAAATTAGGATCCAAGGTCCATTAGCAAGATTCTAACAGTGTTATGGAGAAGGGAGCTCACTAATATGTCACAACTGTAAGGATCCACATTGCAGCATCAACTGAAAATTACGTGAGTTAAGATACACAACACTTTAATTATGCACTTGGCTGAGTTGACAACTCAAAACGCTAGACTGGAGAGGTAGGCCTTGCATTCATATGTGTAGGTTGCTTTATATTTTGTAGTCCCTGTATGTTTCATCAAGTTTCGAACGATTGTTAATCATAATTCTTTTAGAAATAAACTACATGTTTATAATTTACTTGCTGCCTGATTTTTTGTGAGTTTTGCAGTAATTCATTGCTTTTGTATCTATGGCAATATCATAAGGTGGTACTCCTTACTTAATAAAAGTTTAACACATATTGTTGTCATACTTTCTAAGAGATTGAACTCGTATAAGACAAACAAACTTCTGTAAAAGAGTGCAGAAATTAAATATAGTTCTACAGAAATTCTACATAAAAATTCTGTAGAATGTGGTATAAATTCAATATAGTGCTACAGATATTCTGTAGAATGTGTATCGAATTTACATAGAAATTCTGTAAATTCTACAGAAATGATACAGAAATTCTGTTGAATTTCTACAGAAAAAGGGGGCCAAAACTCCATTAAACTCCGTTAATTTCCATAAAGGTTCAGTAGAATTTCTGTAGAAATTCTGTATCACTTTAATTGAATTTTGTCATCAATTTCAATAGAATTTCTACAGAAAATTTTCATAAGGGTTGTTATATTGTATGGAGTTTGCTTTCAAAATATTGTTCATAGCTTATACAGTTTTATGGTGCCAATGAAATATGGGGTGTTGAGCGTAGCAGATGCATACAATAGGTTCATCAAGTTCCATCCAAACATCACAAAGGACAATTTTGGTAAGTACATGTATGTGATGTCCACATTCCCAGGGACGGTGAAAACAAGGAGGAGGATGAATGGTGTACGACAATATCCTTTTTTATTCGTTCAACATCTACAAAAAATATACAATACTCATGTCTCGGCAAGAATGGTGGGAGTACTCACTATGCAGAGACTGTTGAGAAAAACATGTTTCATTAATCAATTCTCTAATCAGTGTGTAACCAGAACTTGTAAGTTTTGAGAAATTGATGTGTGCAATGGTGCAGTCTGATGCAATCAGAAAAGTGTTTTCCATTTGTTTTTTACTGAGTGAAACTGTTACGCCACCACAACGGGGAGAGTATGGATGGGTTGTGTCCCCCATCTTGCATCGAAAATTTTGAGAGGTGTTTTCAATTTTATGTTTACTGCGTGAAACTGTTAGAACACTGCAAGGGAGACAAGTACAGGAGGGGGTGCCCCCCTCTGGCACCGAAAATTTTGAGATTTTGAGCAAATCGACGCTATCACCTTGGCCTTGACCACGATCTTCGCTGTCGTCATCGCTGGTACATGTGTGTTGGTCGGCAAGCTCTGCAAAGGTTGGTGAAGTTCTTTCAGGTAATAACAAATCGCTCGACTTGACGCAAGCTCCCATACGCTTTTTATGTTCATAGTAGCCAGACTTTGAAAGGCTTGTCTTACAATAATGACATATTTTCGTAGCATATTTCCTGACGCTGTCAGCCGCCATGTTGACAAGTCATCGTTGATGACACAGTCCCCGCTTGTCCATTTTGTTATAATCTTTGGTGTCTAGGTAGCTGTGGTCTAGGTAGCTGTGGAATGACATTGATGCAACGGGTGCATCAGGCCTGTGACTTGCATAATAAAGTAATCTGAGGAACGTTCAATAAATGACTCATCTCTGCCGGTAATGACCACTCAAGAAACTTTTGATTACATCACAGATAACGATGCCTTTACTGCCTCCAGTGTCATGATGGCACATACTATACACATAATTTGGTGGAATTTTTGAAATGGTATGGGATCGGGTATATTGTTGTAATCAGCCATTTCGGATCATACAATGAAAGAAATTAATGTGCACAAAAATGCAGCCATAGTATTTTATCTTCGTATCACGTTTGAACAAAATCAGTCCATTGAGGGACAGTGACCTACCGGTATGTTTATGTTTCAAAGACATAAAAAAATCACACCAAAATTTAAATCAAATGGCTGTCTATTGACCATATGGATCATAGCACAAAATTAGTAGACATGCATATGTATGCCATAGTACTTTATCTTTGTACCAAGTCTCAACAACATTGGTTAAAGAATACTTGCATATTATGATTAAGCCTCAAAGACATGAAAAAATCCAAAAATGACCATCTGACAGCGATATTGGAAAAAAATGACAATCTGGCAGCCATATTGGAACATGTCACGAAGTAAATTGACATGTATGTATGCCATAGTGCTTGATCTTTGTGCCAAGTTTGGACAAAATGGGTGTAATGACCTTTGAATTACGATTCAAAGACATGTACAATTCCAACAAAATGGCAGTTCTGCAGCCATATTGGATCCTATCACAAGCTTAATTGATACATGCATATGTATGCCATAGTGCTTTGCCTTTGTACCAAGTTTGAACCAAATCGGTTCAAGGATGTTTGAGTTATGGTTCAAAGACATGAAAAATCGCAACAAAATGGCCGCCTCACGCCCATATTGGATCGTATCGTAATATAATTCAACATGCATATGTAGGACATAATATTATGCCTTTGTGTCAAGTTTGAACAGAATCGGTTCAAGGATCTTTGAGTTATGGTTCAAAGACACGAAAAATCGCAAACAAAATGGCCGCCTCGTGGCCATATTGGATTGTATCACAAAATAATTTGACATGCATATGTAGGCCATAGTGTTATACCTTTGTGGCAAGTTTGAACAGAATCTGTTCAAGGATGTCTGAGTTATGGTCCAACCCTTACAAAAAAGTCCTACAGGATCCCTGTAGGACCCAAGGATCCCTGCAGGAGTCCTATAGGGCTACCTCCATCCTATAGCACTCGTCCTATAGGACAACGCCTGTGCTGTAGGATTTATGTGTCATGTCTTATGGGTTCGTACTAGTCCTATAGGCTCATATTTGTGCCCTATAGGACACCCTACAAGATGATTCTGCCTGACTTTTAGGACTGTAAAACTGAACAAGTAATGTTTGAGTAATGTTTATAATTATAATTATTCCCTTACGAAAATAGTCTGTAGAATTTTACACATTCTCATATACCCTTTCTCAAAAGCTATTTCTATTTACACACACATGCCAGGAACATACCATATTCCTTTTGCCGTTTGTACATGTCATGGCTGTACACAGACAAAGACTCTATTTGTTAGATCCAAGGTCAAGTCAGCTGACCTGTGCCTTTGCTTTGTTATGTAAATAGTTTCCTGCATTTACAATGGACTGATTACATAATAGTACAGCCACGCATTATTCATTTGCACTTGAGGCAGTGCACCAGTGAACATGCATGGCTCTTAAGTACTAAGTTCAACTCCAAATTGCATGGAACATTAGGATCCAAGGTCCATTACCAAGATTGTAACAGTGTTATGGAGAAGGGAGCTCACTAATATGTCACAACTGTAAGAATCGACATTGCAGCATCAACTGAACTGACCTCTTAATTACGTGAGTTAAGATACACATCTATTCAGTTAATAATGCACTTGGCTGAGGTGACAAGTCAAAGGTAGGCCTTGCATTCATATGTGTAGGTTGCTTTATATTTTGTAGTCCCTGTATGTTGCATTGATTTCTGTTCTGATTGATTGTTAATCTTAATTCCTTTAGAAATAAACTACATGTTTATAATTACTTGTTTTGTAAGTTGACTGACTTTTTGTGAGTTTTGCAGTTATTCATTGCATTTGGTACCAATAGCAAAATCAGAAGGAGTTATTCCTTACTTAACAAAATTTCTGCACTCTTTTACAGAAGTTTGTTTGCCTTGTGCAGTTCAATCCTTAGAAAGTATGATAACAATATGTAAAGCATATTCTGTACCCTATAGGGCTGCCTACAAGACCCCCTATAGGGTTCCCTATAAGATCCCCTATAGGGCTGCCTACATGACCCCTATAGGGCTCCCTGTAAGACCACTATAGGGTTCCCTATAAGACCCCTATAGGGCTGCCTACATGACATCCTATAGGGCTCCCTGTAAGACCACTATAGGGTTCCCTATAAGACCCCCTATAGGGCCCCTATAAGACCCCCTATAGGGTTCCCTATAAGACCCCCTATAGGGCTCCCTATAGGGTTCCCTGTAAGACTGCGTTCCAAAATCCTGTAAGACTACTACTGCCTGATGTCCTATAAGACCCTACATGCCTCTACCCTATAGGACTGGTATAGGATATTTTTGTAAGGGAAACACATGAAATATCGCAACAAAATGGCCGCCACACGACCATATTGAAACATATCGCGATATTATTTGACATGGATATGACAGCCATAGTGTTATGCCTTTGTGCCAAGTTTGAGCAGAATGTGCTCAAGGATGTCTGAGTTATGGTCCAAACACATGAAAAATCGCAACAAAATGGCCGCCACGCGCCCATATTGAAACATATCGCGAAATAATTTGACATGGATATGAAAGCCATAATGTTATGCCTTTGTGCCAAGTTTGAACAGAATGTGCTCAAGGATGTCTGAGTTATGGTCCGAAGACATGACAAATCACAATAAAATGGCCGCCTCGCGCCCATATTGGATCGTATCACAAAATAAATCGACGTGCATCTGTAGGTCATAGTGCTATGCCTTTGTGCCAAGTTTGAACAAAATCAGTTTAGCAGTGTCTGAGAAACTGTTGATGACGGACGGACGGACGGACGGGACCCAATCTATAAGTCCCCGCCGGACTTCGTCCGCGGGGACTAAAAAGTCAAACCCATGATTCATTTTGTACTGGCATGTAATGGTGCTTACATGAACTACACAGGGCGCAGGGGTCATTGCACAGAACTCTGTAATAGC
The DNA here is from genome assembly GCF_041260155.1 of Ptychodera flava. Taxonomy (NCBI): domain Eukaryota; kingdom Metazoa; phylum Hemichordata; class Enteropneusta; family Ptychoderidae; genus Ptychodera; species Ptychodera flava. Next base: position 2,845,878 of record NC_091928.1, read on the forward strand.
AAATTTTTTCAGCGATCAACGATCTCTACCACAGCTACAGTTGTCAACAGTCAAAAGAGCACCCCGGCAAGCACGTGCCTACGCCATAACAATGTATTTCTGGTAACCCATGGCCCCTAAGGGTAATAAACTAGCAACAGTTGATTAAAATTGCAAGGAATACAATAACAGTTCAAGAAATCAAAAGGAGATGTGGTCAAACTGAGTCTCTTCCTGCCATCTCACTCCTGGGAATACTTCATCTAGGAAATTTAAGGCCCCAAACATGAACTTTCAGACTTCTTGAAAGAGACTGGTATACAGTGTACACAAAGAAGTTGTATTTAAAGTGTCTTTACCATTTATTTCAGAGAACAATGGAAAGATACTTCTCAGTTTGTTTATCTGTGACATATATGATATGACATCTATGCATGAGTTCATGAGATGAACACCTTTTTTGTTGAAACAATTATGCTACATTGCCATTAGGTTGTAACTGTTACAAAAGCTGCTATATAGACCTACATAAACACATACAGCACTGTGTATTTCTGACATGATTACATGAACAGTTACTAAACACATTATGGCACCGTTCATTTCTGATGTGATTATATGAAAAGTTACATAAACACATAGTAATTACGGCATTGTTTATTTCTGATGTGATTATATGAAGTTACATAAACACATATGGCACTGTTTATTTCTGATGTGATTGTATGAACAGTTACATAAACACATATGGCATTGTTTATTTCTGATGTGATTATATGAACAGTGAGCGTATAGGTTTATCAGTTTACCCGTTGCTGGTTTATCAGTTATCACTTGCAATTATCATTAATTTAAAAATGCTTTTTTTTTCATTTTTAAATAAATTGCAGGTACTCATAAAATCATTTGCTTTTGTTTCAGGTGATGTAGACATGATGGTATAAAGCGATATAAAGGAACTATTTGTAAAGTTGGTGCCTGTTGACACCATAGCTGAAGAACACAGGCAGACAACTGATAATTCTGCAAGGCTACACGGTGAACTGGATGCCACCAGGTACAATTCAGAGACTCTATTTGCATCTTTTGCTGTACCTTTCCAATAATCAAAAGGTAATTTAGCAAAACATCTGCTCCCATCCATTTTTCAGCAATGCTTGGAAATTTTTATTTGATTCAAGGATTATAGTAGACAGCTAGTCACTTCAATAATACTTATGCATGTCATCTTGTAATTCTTTTGTTTTGTATTTCATTTTTATGCCAATATCACGTATGTGTACACAGCTAAGTAAATAAAATAAATAAATACATGCTTATACAGTGAATCTCAAAATACCACTTATTGTTGGAATGATGACAGATGATGACAGATGATGGCAAGTCATTCAAATATGAATGGTTTATTAATATTTGCTAATTTTTTTACATAGAACATATTTACAAATATATCATTTTGTTTAATATTCAGAACAACTCTACACCAACTAGCAGCAGCATCAGCAGAATATCATTCAATATCACTTGATCTTGTTACCCATGGTTTTGCCATCCCTATAATCAAATTTTTGGTGCAAGTTTTTGACGACATCTGTAAGGCTGAAGAAAATAATAAGTATTACTGTTTGTGACATAGGGAATAGCATATTGGTAATCAGTTTTCAAGGCGCATGAAGTTTGAAAAAATGGATGCTTACTGAATCACAGGATGGAGGTCTTTTGCATGTAGGTCCTGCACTTTCGCAGAAATAATGTTGCAACTACCTCATATAAACCAGCTAATTTGTTGTTGGTGAATGATCAACTAAAAATTCAAAAGTGTCATTTTAGTAACACACCTTTTTATCAAAGTTTCACCACTTGAACAGTCAATGGAATTCATGTTTAGCAGTTTCTCTGAAATGCTCTATTGTTTTTGACAGATGTCTGTTAATATGCAAACATGGGTCAAACGTGTGTTAAACTCATTCAACTAATTTTATTTAACTATAGAATGACAAATATGGCATAAAATGCCATAACTTTTAATTTCATTTGTTATTAGCAGACACGCTACACTATTACAGTCGTATCAAACAACAAATTTAAACCAAGAAAGTTAAGACTGCCTTAAAGGTTTCTGATAAACTGCATCATGAAATGTCTCAATTATTCCTTTTTCTAGTCTCTGCTTCTTTTATTCCAGCATTCCTTTTTTTATTCAAGTATTCCTTCTTTTCTTCCAGTATTCGTAACAGAAAATTCTGGGCAAAGAAACACCAAAGATGAACATTAAATGAAAGAAGCTATGGAGATGAGAGGAGCTCAGTTACAAAGAGACAATGAAGTTATTGCCCTAATAAGTCAGACACTAGGAAAACAATCACCTTTACCTGACAGTGAACAGGGCAGGTACCAGGACTAGCAAACATTCTTCTGAGACTACTAAACCAGCTGGAACAACATCTACATGTAGAAAACCAATCCAACCATCATCAAGTATCCAGATGTACTTCAGTACTCAAGATAAACCTCCTACTGCAGTGAAATGGGCAGTTCCCATGAAATAACACTGGGCATGGGGGCACCGACGTCCTTTGTACCTCCTTACTGTTTATTATTTGCCATAATAGTCTGTGGGCCAAAACCTTGAAAAAGGCTCTAGAAATAGCATTCAGTTATTTATGGTCTTTGAAATACTTGGCGTGAGCTTCAAATATTTGTTAATAATGTGTGTTTAGAGAAAAGAGAAATTTTTCCCAAAAATATTTGGTAACAAGTGAGATTTTTGACCAAAAATATGATTTTTCACATATTTTCACTGAAAAGAGGGAGATCCATGCAAGTGTTTCATCCTTGATACGTAATGAAACTTTTTCTGAATATTGTTTTCTAGATATCAACAAATTATTTTGAGGAATGTGAAATATTGACAAAAAGACTAATTTTTTAACAAAAACTTGAAATTTCAGTGTTTTTTCCCCAAATTGTAGATATCAGCACAAGTGCATTGCCTTTCACTCAATTACCAATGTTTTATACTGCAATATCAAATCTACTCATTGGCAATGTAAATCTAGATGACACATTTTATAATTTTGTACTAAAAACTATTTATTTCTTGGTTTTTACCCCAAAATTAAGATACATGTGCCAATGCATTGTGAGCAATGTAATTGAAAGATATTTTTGAATGGTCTATTCAAAGTTGTTAGCAGGTGATTTTCTTTTCAGGAAATTATGTATTATGTACATGTATTATGAAATTATGTACATGTATTTTTGACCAAAAATTGATTTTCTTTCTCAATTAGTTAAAGTTAAGATGGTCATGCCAATGCATTCTGTTGTGATGCTCATTGAAGGATTTCCCATACCCGTCCCGGTATACAAAATTAAAAATAAGTTCTTTACTGTGCAAAATATATGAAATTTTCATTATTTTTTTCTTATAAAGAGTTTTTTCCTCTTCACTTGCTGGATAATGACCATACAATTTTACTAGTTTACATTAATTGAAGATCATTAAAGATGATAAAATTAGTACTGATTGTGGTTTCATCTTTCAAAGGCAATCTGTCAGTTCATTCACTGTCACTGTCAATGTCTGAAGCGCTGTCATCTCCTAGTCCACTTTCCTCATCGTTCTCTAAAGTTTGAACATGAAACACATTGACATAACTCTGTGCATAGCAGGTCCTCCTCTCTACAAGAACATCTTGACGAGCATCCAGACTTCTTGCATTTACAGCTCACAAAGTTGATAACAGAATCTGGTGCAGTGGGAAGTGTCATCCACTGGATTGATACATCTGAGTCTTGCACTATCCATCCATGTCCATGTGGGCTTGGTGCATCCATTTTGGCCTGCAAACATCTCCTATTGATTGCTGTTTGGTAATTTGCACGCTGTGTATGCAATTTCAGACTATCTCTGTTAGGAGGGAGGGCACCATCACTTTGTAGGCCAAGACGAAAGCAATTGCATCTTGCTTCATTTACATCACTGCACCTAATCTGGCTGTACACATCACACACAAATGATTCTATTTGTGTGAACAGTTCATCAAGAAGTGTCCATGCTGCCCCTAGTTCTTAGCATATAGTTGTATAGGTATCATCAGCCAGCAACATATTTGCCATCTTCTTCTTTCCCTTGCCTATGAAAGCACGTACACTGTCACAACCTGAGAACACAAGAAGTCCAACAAGAGCCTGTGCAGTTCTGTCTCCCAATGCATCTGTTATTCTGTTGATTGTATTATCTGACCATACTTGTAGGTTTGATGTAGAATCAGCTGGCTCTATAATTGATGAGCACAACTCACAGCTAACATGAAGACATCTGTATCAGGACTGCGAATGACAATGTTGTCTACCTCCCCAATGTATGATGCATGTTCAGAGTCAAGTAATAGTCTTGTGTCAGCCTCTTCATGGTCACATTGCAATTCTGGTACTTCAGTTACATCCATGACACCATTTGCTGAACACAATCTGTAGCATAACTCACCCTTGGTAACATACATGGTGATACCCTGCAGGCATTCTGATTCATATTCTTTCCATGATTCAAACAGAAAGAGTAGGAGAGATTCTTTATTTACCAGAGGCAAGATACTTTTTTAATTGCCTTGGCATGTTCAGGGATGGACATGTGATGCGAATCTCATTAACCCTTTTCCTGCCGAGCGCCCCTGTCCGTTATCCTGCCAAGTCGGTCAAAACCGGCCCCCTTTTCCGTGTCTACAGAAGATAGGCTCTCCTGCACGCTTTCCTGCCAGGCATTTGGCGGGAAAATACCGCATTTTCGGGGTACGATTACCGACCATATACGTGTTAGACTTCAAAAATTTTTGCATGCCCGTATAGAGGGGCAACCGCTGATGAGGTTGTGTCCAGAAAATAACGAGGTCACGGGCGTTGTTTGCCCCGGGGGACGTGCACTTTTATGCCCTTTTCTAGCTTACTTTCGCGGAAGTAAAGCTCGTTCGCCGGCACGCACGGCCACACCGGGGAAACGTCACCTCTCTCGTGGGTTAGTAGAAGACCCAGGGGTTAGTGCTATGGGTGCGGGAGCACCCTCAAACCTGTCCTGTTTCCCCTGGGTTGTGTCACTTGGCCACGTACTTTGAACGACTTGGAAGAGTCGCACAGTGCAGTCTGCTTTGACGTAGTGTCAACGACATAGTTCCGCCATTGAAGGAAGGCGTGTACGTAGTTTGGCCAGTTCAGTGAACACTTAGCTCGTTAGTGTTACCGTTTCCTAACACGTTAGTTGTGCAGTTGTTACTAAGGTGCAGTTTTGTACCACCTTAGCTCTGGACAGTGCAACTGCTCTATGCACTAACCCCAACGACAGATGGTTGGTACAACGTCTACGTCGCACGAGCACAGCCTCCGTTGGGCTGTGCCCCTCCCACGTGATACAACGCACGTTCATCCATTACTATAGTGTCCTTACGGATCTGCCAAAAACGAAAGTGGGGGTAAAAACAAAACAAACGAAAATATGCGATCCATAGAAAGTATTTTATTCGGGAATAATTTACATTATGCCGAACAATAAATCTCGGAGTCTGTCTCGACGTCCGAGTGCATGGTCCGTGTTTCAAAAATTACAATCGGGGTGGCAGATCCGTGTTTCAAAAATATAATAGGGGGAATTGTACAAAATAATCCGTCTAAACAAAACAAACGAAAATATGCGATCCATAGATAATTTTATTCGGGAATAATTTACATTATGCCGAATAATAAATCTCAGAGTCTGTCTCGACGTCCGAGTACATGGTCCGTGTTACAAGATTACAATCGGGGATTGTACAAAATAATCCGTGTTTCAATTTACAATCAGCGGGATCGTAAAGCACAAACAAACGGCACAACCGTGCTCAAAATGTGATCATGGTCCGTGTTCAGAATACAGTCAAGCCACTGTTAGGCGAAGCTGTCCCCTGTCCGTTATTTACGTCGGGTTCTCTTGCTGATGGGTGTCGTCGGGGCTGTGTGAGTAGAGGTCTGCACGCCAATGCTCCTCTTACCTCGTAGCATCATGCGATGATGAAAAGCCGCAAAACACTCGCCCTCGTGAAGATGAACCCCGCACAGACTACATCCTTTGGACGTCTCAGACAGTCGTCCGCTCGCAGTGGTCTTACCCTCTCTGCTACATACTTTACAGCATTTCTGCCGCCCCTCCAAACGGCTGACAACGTGCATCGGCTGATTTTGTGGATTGATGTACGAGGCAAGAGAAACAGTGGCCTCGACCTCTCTCACACTGGGCTGCGATCGCCCACAATAACCGCCAATGAGTTGTTTCCCGACACGCAGATGAAACATCTTATGGGTCAGCTTACTATCAGGGTGTACATGCTTGAAGCATATATATGCATTTACCAGGGCAACATCAATCAGGTAACATGCCAGATATGTCCACCATCTGTGGTTCTTGCGCCCAGTGTGAAAGTACTTGCGCTTCTGGTTGGCTCGGTCGACGCCTCCCATGTACCGGCGATAATTATACAGCGACAGAGGCACTTGTCGCCGCTCGTCTCCCTCCCCCACTGGCACGCACTCCAAGGGTGGATAGACCGTATTCAAGATCAGCACCTGAGCGTTACTATCCTGATAAGCAGTGATGTTAGACGAGAGTCCGTTCTGGTCGTGGCTTTCATATCCCCAACAGACAGAGGAAGGCGCTTCCTCTTACCCGGCGGAATTAATTGAGGGGGCATGGTGCGACGATTACGGCGGTTTAAAACACCCGCCCATGTAGATCCCGGTCTCCATCAGCTCTCTAGCAGTAACGACCGTGCTAAACAGGCTATCACAGAATAGGCTGTGATTATATCCACAGAATGGCTGGACCAGCTCCATCGTAATTCTTTTCACCACACCTCGCTCCTGCCGTCTCCCATCAGTCCGATCCCGATATTTCACACCTAGGTACGGTGCAAAGTTAGCTATGTATGCAGTGGTGGAGTCGCACAGCTGCCATATCTTGAAACCGTCTCGATCAGGCTTATGCGGTAATCTCTGCTTAAATTAGAACGGCCCTTAAATCGCACCATGCCCTCGTCGATGGAGATCTCTCTACCCATCTTATAATTATTTACGCACCGGTCAACTATGGGCTCCATCCATGGATTGATTTTATACAGGGGATCCTCCTGACACCGACGTCGGCGGCGTGCCTCATCAGGATCACGACGTGGATCGTTCTCTGGGTCTGCCAGATGAAAGTATCGCATAAGCTGCTGAAAGCGACTGCGGGTAATCACAGTAGAAATACCCTGGTTTCTCAGAAAGGGATCGCTAGACCAATAATCCTCCACTGATGATTTACGGTCGATACCCATACAGACTAAGACGCCAATGAACGCCTGCACCTCTCGGTAGTCAGCGTTACGCCAGTATTTATCTATTTTCCTAGCGATATGTCGCTGGTGGAATTTGGCGTATTTATTAGTCTCGTCCTTGGCCAATCTGATCAGTGTAGCTGGAATAAACTTAAAAAAGTAATCGAGCTCACGGGCGTGGCTGGCAAGGTGAAAGTCGGTCCTCTCTCATGGTCAAAATCGGTCTCCTCAAATATATTAGCATCGGTAGTCTCCGACATACGCCAGACAGGAGGGGTGTCGTCCTCCGCCAACACAGCAGCAACGTCATCATCGTCGTCAGAGCTTGCCTCACCTACATACTGCCTGTCATAAAAGTCATCGTCCTCTGCCGCATCCTCGTCAACCTCCGAGTCGGACTCAGCGGTGATATCACCGTCGTCTGGGCGTCTGGCCTGAACTCGCCCGTAGCGGCATCAAGGATCATATCTGGCTCAAAATCAGGTGGGCTATCCTGATAACGAACCCTCCGCACTATCTTTTTCGGCGGGGACATCGCAGCACACGAAACTATGGCAGGAGCGGGCTCGGCAGCCTCTGCTGATGACGAGGACTCAAGCTCTTTCGCACTGGGCACAGGAACCTCTCCTGACGCAGGATGAGGGCTCATAGTAGCAACAGGTGGTGTCTCTCCCGGAGCAGCCGGGGGAGAACCAATGGCATCAGCCGTCTCATTACTCACTGTCTCACTAGCAGCAGCAGACGTAGTCTGTGCAGGTGAAGTATCTCCCACAAGAGCAGATGTAGTCTCTGCAGGTGAAGTAGTCTCTCCCGGAGCAGCCGGGTGAGAACCACTGGCAACCGGTGACCCGTCATCATCCTCATCGGCAGAACGATCGGTCTTACGTTTACGCTTACCACTAGGTTTTTCAGCCGGAGATGGCTTCGCCTTACGGGAGCGTTTCTTGCCCGACTTCTTAGAACGTTTACTAGGGACATCACAACGATCGCTACCACTACCGCCCGGAGACTCTGCATCTTTGAGCTTCAGTCGTCTGCTCGCCTTCAGAAAACTTTTGCGGTCCGTCAAGCTCATGTCTGGAACAGTGTCGACAGACTAGCAGGTCCCTCCCTTTTAAAGCCACAGAAAAAAAAGCCCTGGACATGATTGGACGCAGGGGTGTTAATATATGCATCCACCTGTTATTATAATGGACCTACGGCAATCAGTCCACCAACCGGCGCTGACATTCCTACCCGTCATGTAAATTGCCTGTCCGCACCATTTGATATGCTAATAATACTCATTTGCGATGCAAATCCCTCGAGCACTTAGCATAACATAGTCAATGTCATTAGCATCTCAACTTGACATTCCGTCCAGCTGGGTACGTGGCATGCGCACCTGCCACCCAAGGACGTTGGCCCAAGCCCATGTTTAGTACGGGTGGGAAACCCGTATCTTTAACCTCATGTCCCTTCTAAGTACGCCTGCGCAGGGCGTATTGTCATCCAAGTCGGTGACAAGCCAACCCGACAGATTGCCCATTAAGCAGTAATGGACTGGCCGTCTCGTTCTTGTACGGCAACGAACAGTGCTTCAGCGGCTTGTTTAGGTCATAACCGTCGCCTGCCGAGCGGCTTACCCAACTAAGGCGGTCAAAGATGAAGGATGCCAAAATTGTCAACGGCTGTCTCGGCCTCGTCCGTTGGGCAAACATGGCTCCTTCAAATAACGTGGCCAGCACGTCTACGTCATCAGCGGTGATGACGACCCGTCATTGACGCCCCGAGTGCGTAAAACTCGGAATATACCGACAGGTACCTCTACCTGAGTCGGTCATACTACGGTATAAACCAAACACAGGTCTGCCAACTCCCGTTAGACTCGGCCGTTAGCCGAACTTCACAGGGACAACATAGGCGTAACAAGTCGGTGAACAACGGTTCACGCACCTAACCGCAGCCGCCAAGTCGGTGAACAATGGTATCAAATTTTGAGGCCATGTTCCTGAATGGCAAGGCTGAGGCGGTGTGTTTCGTTGCACGGCTTGAACGTCTAGAGCCAAGTGCAGCCGACAACGTCCGACATCTGAGTGGGTAGTCTTTTCGAGAAGGTAACAAGTCGGTTAAAAGCGGTGGTTACCCTTCACAAATGTCGCTCAAGTCTGTTCGGATCAGTTCCATGTCAGGGACTAATCAAGCCGAGTCCGTCAAATCCGTCCGCACTTCCCGTCAATCAGGACCAAGTCCGTGATTTTCGTCTCGCACCATTGGCAAAAAATTGCACCGCCAGCTGAGGCGGTCTTAGGCGGTTGCCTTAGAGAAAGCCGAGTCCGTCAAATCTGTCCGCACTTCCCGTCAATCAGGACCAAGTCCGTGATTTTCGTCTCGCACCATTGGCAAAACATAGGGCCAAAGTCCCTGAAGCTACTATAGACATGGATACAAAATTAAGTATTTCCTTACTGTATTAAATTATCTCACTAAGGTCATCCTACGGACAAGTAAACTAAATATTAAAGCTGTCTGACCAGCGGTTTTGAAAGAACAAGCAACTCAACAGTTGACAGAGCTCTGTTGAGTTATGTAGAGAATAACCTTTTGTGACACATGTATTGATGAAGAAGGTGGATATCTTTGATTAACATTGTGAGTTCTGTTTAAAAAGTTGAGACTGTACATACTCAGAGAAAGCACACTGAAGAGACAAAGGTTTGAAACTTAAGAAGTTCAAGGTCATCAAAAGCATTATAAGGAATCATGTTACACTTTCATTGCACTGTTTACACAGATTGCATAATTGCTATAAATAGCACATGAGGAATCTTTATACAGCCCAGCTTTACCATAAAAACCCTATCACTTTGACCACTCTTTTAATTGACCACTCTATTTTTTTCCTCAAAAAGTAATAATATTTTATTTTATCCTTACCAAGTCAACCATAAATGGAAATTAGAACTTTCTCTATCTCTATCTCTATCTCTATTGACTATTTTGAGCAATTTCTTTTAGATAACATACAGGGCACAATAAATGACGGTTCAGAATATGTCAAAGTTGGGATTCAGGAAAGTTGCCTTTACATGTTTGAATCCTCCAAGATGGTAAGCATTTCACTATGAACTGTCAAAAAAAGTTGAACTTTCTGATAATTCTACACTAAAATTATTTTGGCTTTGATGATTTCCTAATTAATTCAATTATTTAAAATCATATTAATTATTTTTTTCTGGATGAATTGATAGCGTTTATACAGTACAAGAATTACATACAATGTAAGTCAAATTTTGACCAAAAATGACAAAAAAATTCCTTAAAAATACAGATTTGCATATTTCATCACAATTTGAACAAGTCTAAGTTGGGTTACCCCTAGGGACCTGTATACCAAATAACAAAGCTGTCTGACCAGCGGTTATGAAGAAGAAGATTTTTTACCAAAAACACCTTTTTTGGCATTAATTTGCCTATTTTCAACAATATCAAAAAATTAAAAAAAATTGTTTCTCAAAATCGTATTTTTCATCTACACAACAAATATCAAATCAGTAAGTACTGCGGTTCTCAAGATATTTGAGTGGACGGACGCCTCACAAACGGACATACATACATACATACATACATACATACATACATACATACATACAGACTGACGACGGACGCCGGACGGATACCCATCCCAATAGCTTCTATAGACTATAGTCTATAGTAGCTAAAAATTGCACCGCCAGCTGAGGCGGTCTTAGGCGGTTGCCTTACAGATTAGCGTTGCCGAGACGGTCAATTTCGGCCGCAATCTATGTAGTGCCTCAGAGCCAAGTTAACCCAAACTCCGCTAGAATACGTCAACGTGCTAACCTGCCAAGTACGCTACTTGTCCCCAAAAAAAAAACCAATCCCCCACCGGGGTGGGGGACTGGCTGGGTAGCTTCCGCACCTTTCCCTGTCGTTGGACTCTCTGTGAACCCATTTCGAGAGCAAACGCCGTTCCTCGCCCAAAACCTGTCCTCGAAAGACCCCTAGCGCGAGCAAGGGTTTGCTACACGTAGTTCCGTCGACTAGGCAGGAAAGGGGGTACCAAAAAGTAGCCCGATTTCCACCGCCTTGGCAGGATAACGGCCGTGGCTGCTCAGATTCTAGCTACACCGAATTTCAAGCGGATTTTCACCGACTTGGCAGGAAAAGGGTTAAAGGTACCTGTATTTGCTCGACGCTTTCTTCCTCCATTCTTTATGGATGGTTTGATGTACTAATTGTCGATGTCTATTCATGTGGCGCCATACTTTGACGAAATTGCTCTCAACTGGTAAAATATGCCGGCTGCAAATTGTCCAAAAGTAGCCTTCACTTTATTTCTTTGCGTCTGTATTAAGGCCATGGCATCGAACAGAACAGCACACTTTCTTTTGAGATTGTGATCCACAACTGCATCTGGAAAGGTGGATTGAAGATGATTAACCAGGACAGCCTTGTTTGTCTTCGTCACTGTTTCATCAAAGTTGGCTAACATATGGCCAAGGGTATAAGTCATGACCTCACGAAGAACAAGGTGATGCACTTCTGCAATGACCAGCATCCTCCCAAGAAGATTAAGGTTTTCTTTCAGTGATAGCGAACTCATGGTAACTTTGGGTTTTGCTTTCTTGGCAAGATCTGTGAATGTCTTACCCCTTAGGACAGATATTTTGTCAAACAAATCTTTTGATCCTTGTGTTACACGCTCTTTATTAAATTGTTGGTAAGCCTCTTCACCTTTGAAATATGCAGTGGTGAGATTTGTATTGATTTCTTCACCGGCCAATGTACCAGCTGTAAGATGTACAAGCAGGTCAACACTATCACCAGCAAATGGTGACCCCATCGACAGCAATGTTGATAGCACCTCTTGTACATCAGACTCATCTTTCTTCTTTCTAGACTGTGTCAGGTCTTTATAGTCTGACTGCTTGTCTGTCTTACCAGATTGGATGAAGCAACCTGTTGCAATAGCAAAATGTGCTGGATGTGCTGGATGACCGAGAATCCATCGGTGGAGGAATTGGCTGAAGAAAAAATGCTTAATGACTTTGATTAATGTTGTATCATAGTATCTTTAATGTATAAGGCAAGTTTCATCAACTTTGGTCCAGGCAATTCAAATATATATCCCTAATAAGCAAAGTCAATTAAATATGTAAATGAGGAATTGGCTGAATTCAAAATGCTTATCGATTTTCAATAATGTTGTATCATAGTATCTCCAATACATGTAGCAAGTTTTCACAACTTTGGTCAGGTCAATTCAGATATATATCCTTAATTAGGAAAGTTAATAAAATATGCAAATTAGGAATTGGCTGTAGAGAAAATGCTTCATGACTTTCAATAATATTGTATTACAGTGTCTTTAATGTACATAGCAAGTTTCATCAATTTTGATCGAGTTAATTCAGATAAATATCCCTAATTATGAAAATTCATTTAATATGCAAATTAGGAATTGGCTGAAGTAAGTCTTTTGACTTTCAATGTTATATCACAGTATCTTTGATGTATACAGCAAGTTTCAACAACTAAAATCCAGTTAATTCAGATATATTCATTATATATTCATATATATTCATTAAATATGCAAATTTGGAATTGACAAACGTTATGAAGACCATCACAGTGTATTGTTGAAATGCCAAGGACAAAGGTGCCAGTCTGGTGATTGTGATTCACGGTCTATACCAGTCAGAGGAGTTGCTGACAGATGCTTTGACAAGCCCTATTGACACTGTCATAAGAGGCAGAAAAGCATGGAAATACGCCATAGCAATTATGGAATTGTGCATAAATCATAAGTTTGCTTAAATGCCACCACAACAGCTTGAGCAGACGTATAGAAATTTGCATAATTCAATAGGCTGCAGAGCCTCGTTCTGAATGTAAACAAGCAATATGCTGGAATACACGTCATTCGAGCGACTTGGTCGTGAAAATGGGCTCGAAAGCTCACAAATATGATTATTTAATGCGAAATTGAACAAGCTATGAGGTAATGTACACTTTTGAGAGTTATTTCATCGTATCTAGACATGATAGAAAAAATAGTGACAATGTCACTGGTCGCTCCCATATAGTTATCAAAACAAGCTAAAATCAAGCTAAAAGATTTTTTTATCACAAATAGAAACAATTCCCCCAATAAAATAAAATTATGCAAATTTCACCAGAATTTGATCAAATCTTACTGACGTCACCCGTAAAAACCTCTACACTAAGTTTCAACTCAATCGGACGTGTGGTTTCAAAGTTAAAAAAAAATTTTGATCAAAAATGAAAAAAAAAGCCAAAAAATGCAAATATGCAAATTTCACCACGATTTGCCCAGATTTGGGAAAGGTCACTCCTATACACTTCCATATCAAGTTTCAAATCAATCAGACTTGTGGTTTCAGAGAAGAAGATTTTTTGACCAAAAATAGGAGAAAATTACAAAAAAATTCATGAAAAATAGCAAGTCTAAGATACTGACCCAAGATGTGCACAATCATTTCAGGTCAGCCCAAAGTACTTACATGCTAATTTTTCATCTAATCTGCTCAGTGGCTATTGAGATTTTCAATAAAATGTAAACTTGTAAACATATATACATATGGCTATGGGAGCTAACAAGCGACCCAATGGTCGACAGAGCTCTGCTGTGTTATGTAGAGAGCAACGTTTTGTGACATATGTATGATGAAGAAGGTTGAGATCTTTGATAGCTCATTTCAGGATGGCCTGACCTAAAATGGCAAAATTAGCTGCAAAAATACAAAATTGATGATTTCATCATAATTATGTATAAAAATGTATACCAAATATCAAAGCTATCACATGAGTAACTTTGAGAAACAAATATTTTGACCAAAAACGGCAAAAACTGACCCAAAATACAAAATTGAAGATTTCATCAAATTTCACTATATCACACTAAGAGAACCCCCAGGAACCTGTATACCAAATATCAAAGGCATCAGACAAGTAGTTTTTGAGAAACACATCTTTTGACCAAAAATGGCAAAAATTGCACCAAAAATACAAAATTGCAGATTTCATCATATATTCTGTATATCATATTTAGTTTATCTGTAGGAACCTGATACCAAATATCAAAGCTGTCAGACGAGCGGTTTTGATGAAATAAATTTTTGACCAAAAATGACAAAAAAATTCCTTAAATATACAGATTTGCTTATTTCATCACAATTTGAACAAATCCAACTTGGGCTATCCCTAGGGACCTGTATACCAAATATCAAAGCTGTCAGACGAGCGGTTTTGATGAAATAAATTTTTGACCAAAAATGACAAAAAAATTCCTTAAAAATACAGATTTGCTTATTTCATCACAATTTGAACAAATCCAAGTTGGGTTATCCCTAGGGACCTGTATACCAAATATCAAAGCTGTCAGACAAGCAGTTTTGATGAAATAAATTTTTGACCAAAAATGACAAAAAAATTCCTTAAAAATACAGATTTGCATATTTCATCACAATTTGAACAAATCCAAGTTGGGTTATCCCTAGGGACCTGTATACCAAATATCAAAGCTGTCAGACAAGCGGTTTTGATGAAATAAATTTTTGACCAAAAATGACAAAAAAATTCCTTAAAAATACAGATTTGCTTATTTCATCACAATTTGAACAAATCCAAGTTGGGTTATCCCTAGGGACCTGTATACCAAATATCAAAGCTGTCAGACAAGCGGTTTTGATGAAATAAATTTTTGACCAAAAATGACAAAAAAATAGCGTCAATGACACTGTAGCTCCCATCCTGGACTATTTAGTGTTTGTTCTCTGGTCAGATATTTGAACATGTGTGAAAGGGATAAAGTGCATGAAGTCAAAATACTTAAATGTAATGTACCGGAGACAGTGAAATATGTTTAATGTATTTATTCAGAATATAAAATGGAAAAAATACAGAATTAGATATATCGAATACTGTGATACAACCATTAAGTCAACAAGTCATTTCCAATGACATAGTCCCCACTTGTAATAGGAGTATTAGTCTTGATGGGGCAGGAAAATGTGGTCATTAAGAAGTATCACTGGAGTGTATATGTTGAGATCTATGGGCACATAGGTCTATGTCGTTGTTCCCAATTTGAAACACATGAGGCATGTCTAAGTTATGGTTCTAAATCGGGAAAAAAGATCAGACCTCTAGCAGTATTGGCCAGCCAAGAAATACATATGCGCATTATAAATGAGGTACAAGATGTGACATCTTAAGGTCTAATACCCTATCAAAATTGGAGGGTATAGAACTTGTGGTTACTGAGATATGCATATATATGTATAATCAAGGTCAAAGGTCATCGAGGTCACATGACATTTTGAAAAAAAAAATTATATTGCTAATTAATCCCTATATGCCAAACAAGCGACCTAGCGGCCGATATAGCTCCGCTGTGTTTATGTAGAGAATAACTATTTTTTACACATGTTGATTAGGAAGGTGGAAATCTTTGATAGCTCAATGCAGAGGCCAGAAAAAAGTGGCTAAAATAGCTGCAAAAATACACAATTGAAGATTTCATCATACTTTGAATATATCACATCGGATCATCCCTAAGAACATGTCAACCAAAGCTATCTGATGAGTAGTTTTTTGAGAATAAAATTTTCTGACCAAAAATGGCAACATTTGCCCCAAAAAATGAAATTGCAGATTTCATCATAATTTCAAGAGATCAAATTTAGTTCATAACTTCATCTATAGAACCTGTATACCAAATTTCAAAGCTGTCAGACCAGTACTTTTTTGAGAAACACATTTTTTGTCCAAAAATGGCAAAAATTGCCCCAAAAATTCAAAATTACAGTCATCAGAAATTCATTATATATTACTGAACTCATCTGTAGAAACCTGTATACCAAATTTCAAAGCTATCAGACCACTAATTTTTGAGAAACATTTTTTTGACCAAAAATGGCAAAAATTGCCCCAAAAATACAAAATTGCAGATTTCATCACAATTTCAATAAATATCATGTAGTTTATCTGTAGGAACCTGTATACCAAATTTCAAAGCTATCAGATAAATAGTTTTGGAAATACACATTTTTTGACCAAAAATGGCGAAAATAGCCCCAAAATACAAAATTTCAGATTTCATCAGAAATTCAATATATATTACTCAGTTCATCTATAGAAACCTGTATACCAAATTTCAAAACTATTAGACCAGTACTTTTTGAGAAATACATTTTTGACCAAAAAGTGGCAAAAATTGCCTTAAAAATGCAAATTTGCATATTCTGCACAATTTGAACAAATCTGAAATAGATCATCCCTAGGGACATATGTACCAAATATCAAAGCTATCTGACTGGTAATTTTGAAGAAGAAGATTTTTAAAGATTTTTTACCAAAAATGACAAAAATTGCCTTAAAAATACAAATATGCAAATTTCACCACGATTTGAACAAATCTGACTGAAGTCACCCTAAGTAAACTGCATATTAAATTTCAAAGCAATCGGACAAGCGGTTTCAGAGAAGAAGATTTTTTTACCAAAAACACCAAAAATTGCCCCAAAAATACAAATACGCAAATTTCACCACGACTTGAACAAACTTAAGTGTAGTCACCACAAGTGAACTGCATATAAAATTTCAAAGCAATTGGACTTGCAGTTTCAGAGGAGAAGGCAATTGTTGACGGACGACGACGACGACGACGGACGACGGACGACGACGGAAAATCAACCTATTTGATAAGCTCCGCGTCGCTGACAGCGGAGCTAAAAATCAGATCTCTAGCTCTATTCGCTTGCCCAGAATTAGATGTGTACATAATTAATGACGTAAAGCATGTGTTGTCATAAGGTCTCCAATCCTACTAAATACAAAGGACATAGCACTTGTGGTTACTTATTTATTGACATAAACATATATTTTAGGTAAAAGGTCATCGAGGTCACATGACATTTGGTCAAAAAAATTTCTCTCCTATAGTTATCCTTATATACCAAAAATCAGACATCCAGCTCTATTGGCTTGCTCAGAATGAGATATGTGCATAATTATTGAGGTACAGTATGTGGTGTCATAAGGTGTCCAATCATACCAAATATGAAGGGTGTAGCACTTGTGGTTACTGAGTTATGGACAAATATGTATATTTGAGGTCAAAGGTCACCGAGGTCAATGTTTTTGGCAGAGTGGATTGTTGACAACATCACCACATCTTTACGATCTTTGTATTTCATGACCATTAGTGGACCCTTCACCATGACAAGCTTCTCACCTTTCTCCTTCAGCTTTGTCTCTTTTATTCTGGCTGGGATCCCTTTCCTGTGTCTGCTAGTACCACAGGCTAATGTATCTTCTTTGTATAGGTCATAAAATAAGATGGGTGATGTATAGTAGTTGTCAACATAGAGAACATGCCCCTTTCTCAGGTAACCATCCATCAAGCCCATTACCAGATCGTAAGTCTTGCCCTTGCCACTGGTCGTCTCGTCACTTCTAACGGTGTACAGTTCAAACTTGCAGCAGTATCCATTCGACGAATCGCATACTTCATAGGCTTTGAAGCCATACTTGTCTTGCTTATCAGGGTTGTGCACCTTGAAGTGGATGTTACCACGGAACGGCACCATTCCCTCGTCGACGCAGATGTTTTTGTTCGGCTGCCAGACATCCCGGAAGTTGCGCACGATGTTCCGGTATACTGCTCCAAGTTTGAATAGTGGATCGTAGCCGTCCCGTCCTCTTGGGATATAATTGTCGTTATTTGCGAGATGGAAAAACAACAAGACGTTGAGAAATCGATCCCGCGACATGATCGATGGAAAAAATGGAGTCGCAAGGACGAGATCGGTTGACCAGTAGTCGCTGATGTCTTCGTGGATTACCAGTCCCATAGCTAGTACCGCACCGACGAAGCGAGAATGTGGCAGTAACTGTGTACCTGACAGATAATCCCTTGCATATTTGTTGGTTTGAAGGGACATCACATCGAATGAGTCGGCCGGAATCATCAGGAAAACAAAATCTAAAAAACTGGGGTCCGCTGAAACGTCAACCTGAAAACCTGGGTTGCCAGTAAAGGGAGGTGGTTGCCGACGTTGATGATCTGCGTTGACTTGTTGCCAACCCTGTGCATTTTCGGCGTCAAAGTCATCGTCTGAGTCATCATTGACATCCGAAAACCCTAAAAATTCTTCTCTACTATCCTCGTCGTTGAAAATTTCGTGTATTTCTGGCGGAAGATTGCGCAATCTGCCGAAGTCAGGACCCGTTGCCGCCATTTTTAAATCCACCGTGACTGCTCGACCTTCAAAATCAAAACATTGCGACATTTCATCCGGGTAACATTCGAATCATGTGATCATATTTTCGCCAGACTGACCTATCACCACCAACTTTACAATACATGACACAACACGCTTAAATTTTATAAAGATGGTTTTTATTTGTCGATGTTGATAACAGTACCATGGCCCCTGCCCTGACCCGGATTATTCCGGGTTCAGTTTAGGAGTGCACCCCCAACGCCCGGAATATTCCGGGTTCAGCAGGAGAAGGGTTAATATCAATTTGTAGTAAAATTTGGTCCAGAAAACAAAGCTGTGGTGAATTTTTTCATTGCGAACCAATTTTTGCAACTTTTGCATGTAAGACACACAAGAACTGATTAGAAATTAGGATCCAGGATAATTCCAGATGTCGTAATCCCCCCACAGTGGAAGGCATTTTACTATCTGTAAATGATTTAAGTGCTGTTTACATTCAAATGATAGCACTCATAGCATTAATTAAAACATCCTCAAGGTTGTAAATACATTTCCTGCCAGCTGATCTTATGTTAGGGGTGGAACATTTGATATTCAGGAGGGGGTAGGGGCTAGAAGATTGATGAGGTAGCATTACTTTTTACCACATCCCTTGAAAATTTTTTCCCACTCTTTATTTTTTCCCCACTTTCCCCACCTTTTCTTATTGTTAAGCTTCTCTTGCTAATTTTTTTTGTAGACATTTGCTTATGTATG
The DNA here is from genome assembly GCF_041260155.1 of Ptychodera flava. Classification (NCBI taxonomy): domain Eukaryota; kingdom Metazoa; phylum Hemichordata; class Enteropneusta; family Ptychoderidae; genus Ptychodera; species Ptychodera flava. Next base: position 2,865,208 of record NC_091928.1, read on the forward strand.
TAGGATCTGCTTGTCCCATTGCTATAGAAGTTGATATGCATGTTCCTAAAGATGACCTCCAGTACCTAAGTTGCAGACCTTATTTGCTTTTGTCATTCTTGTTTTTCTGGTTTAAATATTTCTTGAATTTACCAATTCAAACCGAATGTGAGCACACTGTCCTTGACGGTATTTTTTAGCTTTTGTTGACAGTAGTGATTTGTTCATCATGTACAGATTTGATGTAATTGGTAGAAGGATGTCCTGGTAATGGCTGTTGACAAAGGCAAACAACATTGGTCATAACCCTGTGTTTCACTTTTAATTCCTTTGAAGACTGATAACACTGACTTGACTGCCTTGTAAGCCACTAATACAAAGTCTGGGTTTGAAATTCCACTGCAAGGTATGCTTTTGTACATTACGATTCATGGTGTCAAAGGATTTTGAATGGGACACTTGGACATCTTCAGTGTTTCCAAACTGACATGGAATTTCATAAGGGTGACAAAAAGGGTCAACTTTGTTTTCTGTGCTGCATGACTTGCATAGACTGACACCTGGTACACCGTCTTGTATCCTGCATTGCCAAATGGGGAAGATGGAGCTATCGCCAATGCTTCACACGTTGGCTGTGGTAAAACTGGCCTGAAAAGTGCCATACCTCTGAACACTTTATTCTGTGGAGGGAAATATTTCAAAGAAGTCATCTGGTGCCAGGAGCAAAGTGTTAGACATTGGGTTTGCAGTGGATACAGAATGTAGGCACTGATATTGATAATTTCAAATCTGTGAAATGGAATTTTTTTTTTGACATAAAAAATACACCACAGCAGTCATATTTTACTACTGATGACATAAGACTTGTATCAACTGATCAATAAAAAGGTGGACAGCATGCAAATATGTAATATTTCTGACATAAATATGGTAGCATGCTGACTCAAATTGTTATGTTTTTATCTTTGTCTTAGATAAAAAGCAAATTCATATAAAATAAATTAAGTTTGGAAGAACAACTTGGTAGTTTCTACAATTACATTATGAATAGCAATGGTAACAATGATTTTTTATGCGAATAAAATGTATACAGATGAAGAGATTACTGACCGTGATTAATCTGAAGCCTTTTGACATATCTAGTTTCAGCTTCAGATAAAACCCACGTCTTGATTCCAAATCTATGTGGCTTGTTTCTGATGAATACCTTGAATGACAGATTCCCCTTGAATGGTATTATTGCGATACACCGCCATCTTTGATTTTACCCTATGTGTGTATATCATACGTGCGTTGAACTGTGATCTGTGAAGTTTGCAAACATTACGCTTATCTTATGAATGACATTTAGATCGCTTTCGTGTATAACTTGAGTGAGACTTCAAAAAAAGAAACGCTATTATGGAGCATATATTCTAATTGGGTGCATACTGTACTGGCCAACTTCTCTTGTATTCGGTCATTGTCAACTGTTAGTGTCTGTCTGTTTGGAGTCAATGCAGGATGTGGTGGTCTGACATTCCCACGTCTGATTTTACTGACCCCTCAGCCTTTCAAGATAATAATATCGTTGTAAGAGTGGATTTGAGTGACCGTGATTTGCCACAGTTTTCCTTTTCACTGGTAACGGGTAGTATATCACTGTTCAGTAGCCATGTTTCAACTCGTCAATGTTGACTGAAGTCCGATAGCGTAAAGGCGAGTTTCGCCGTATTAACTCAGTGCCATAGCGTTGTACGCTGTACACGCGTACACTGGGCTATACGATCGGCCTTGAACGGTAACAGCGCATACATGGCATCGTGAAATCATGCCGCAAATATAGGCGCACTGTCAGAAATTCACGAAACTTTTCACAAGCGTTGTTCAATAGCAAGTGGTTTGACACAACAAGTATTATTTTTGTTCAAGACCTGTATCAGCGTGTTTCGGGTCACAGTCTAAAAATAGCACACAGCTGAGAGGTGTATAAACCATCATGGCAACGTCCGAATTCAGTTGTCAATTATCATTAGTATTTATTAGCTCCCATAGCCATATGTATATATGGCAATGGAAGCTATTCTTATAGGCTAGGGAAATGTCTGTATGTATGTATGTCTGTATGTCTGTATGTCTGTGTGTCTGTATGTCTGTATGTCTGTATGTCTGTCCGTCAACATCAAAAACTCCAAAACCGCTGCACATTTCATCTTGATATTTGGTGTGTACATGGATGATGGGCTGTAGATGAGATTTTGTTCAAATGAAGTTGTCATTGCCAAAAATATGCAAATTAGTGCCAAAAAAGGCGTTTTTGGTAAAAAATCTTCTTCTTCATAACCGCTGGTCAGACAGCTTTGATATTTGGTATACAGGTCCATAGGGATAACCCAAGTTGGATTTCTTCTCAATTGTGATGAAATATGCAAATCTGTATTTTTAAGGAATTTTTTTTTCATTTTTGGTCAAAAATTTATTTCATCAAAACCGCTTGTCTGACAGCTTTGATATTTGGTATACAGGTCCCTAGGGATAACCCAACTTGGATTTGTTCAAATTGTGATGAAATATGCAAATCTGTATTTTTAAGGAATTTTTTTGTCATTTTTGGTCAAAAATTTATTTCATCAAAACCGCTTGTCTGACAGCTTTGATATTTGGTATACAGGTCCCTAGGGATAACCCAACGTGGATTTGTTCAAATTGTGATGAAATAAGCAAATCTGTATTTTTAAGGAATTTTTTTGTCATTTTTGGTCAAAAATTTATTTCATCAAAACCGCTCGTCTGACAGCTTTGATATTTGGTATACAGGTCCCTAGGGATAGCCCAAGTTGGATTTGTTCAAATTGTGATGAAATAAGCAAATCTGTATATTTAAGGAATTTTTTTGTCATTTTGGTCAAAAATTTATTTCATCAAAACGCTTGTCTGACAGCTTTGATATTTGGTATACAGTCCCTAGGGATAACCCAACTTGGATTTGTTCAAATTGTGATGAAATATGCAAATCTGTATTTTTAAGGAATTTTTTTGTCATTTTTGGTCAAAAATTTATTTCATCAAAACCGCTTGTCTGACAGCTTTGATATTTGGTATACAGGTCCCTACGGATAACCCAACTTGGATTTGTTCAAATTGTGATGAAATATGCAAATCTGTATTTTTAAGGAATTTTTAGCTCCCATAGCCATATGTATATATGGCAATGGAAGCTATTCTTATAGGCTAGGGAAATGTCTGTATGTATGTATGTCTGTATGTCTGTATGTCTGTGTGTCTGTATGTCTGTATGTCTGTATGTCTGTCCGTCAACATCAAAAACTCCAAAACCGCTGTACATTTCATCTTGATATTTGGTGTGTACATGGATGATGGGCTGTAGATGATGAGATGAGATTTTGTTCAAATGAAGTTGTCATTGCCAAAAATATGCAAATTAAGTGAAAAAATATAAAAACAGTCAAAATTGAAAAAACTCAATAACCACTGAGCAGATCACATGAAAAATTAGCATGTAAGTACTTTGGGCTGACATGAAATGATTGTGCAAATCTTGGGTCAGTATCTTGGACTTGCTATTTTTCATGAATTTTTTTGTAATTTTCTCCAAATTTTGGTCAAAAAATCTTCTTCTCTGAAACCACAAGTCCGATTGATTTGAAACTTGGTATGGAAGTGCATAGGAGTGACCTTTCCCAAATTTGGGCAAATCGTGTTGAAATTTGCGTATTTTTAGTTTACACGTCCAAAGACTCCCATGTATAAGGCGGATCTCCATAGACTCCCATGTATAAGGCCACGAAAAATAAAAATTTAGTTTCTCATATTGCAAATAGGATGCAGTGACACAATTTTTAGTCCCCGTGGATGAAGTCCAGTGGGCTTATAGATTGGGTCATGTCCGTCTGTTCGTCCATCCGTGAGTCCATCCTTTCATGCAGATATCTCGGATATTTTGACAAAATGTCACGTGACCTTAGTGACCTTTGACCTGAAATATACATATTTGTCCATTACTCAGTAACCACAAGTGGTACACCCTTCATATATGGTATGATGGGACACCTTATGACGCCACATATTGTACCTCATTAATTATGCACATATCTAATTTTGAGCGAGCCAATAGAGCTAGAGGTCTGATTTTTGGTATATAGGGATAACTTAGCAAAACAATTTTTTTGACAAAATGTCCCGTGACCTCGGTGACCTTTGACCTCAAATATACATATTTGTCCATAACTCAGTAACCACAAGTGCTACACCCTTCATGTATGGTATGATGGGACACCTTATGACGCCACATATTGTACTTCATTTATTATGCGCATATCTAATTTTGAGCGAGCCACTCAGTAACCACAAGTGCTACACCCTTCATGTATGGTATGATGGGACACCTTATGACGCCACATATTGTACTTCATTTATTATGCGCATATCTAATTTTGAGCGAGCCAATAGAGCTAGAGGTCTGATTTTTGGTACATATGGATAACTTAGCAATAAAATTTTTTTGACAAAATGTCAGGTGACCTCGGCAAGAGAACAAGAGATGGTAGTTCTGTCAAGCGGCCAGAAATGATCCACGTGTACAACCAGAATATGGGTGCAGTTGATAAGAGTGACCAGATGGTAGGCTATTCATCTTATTGACGGCAAACCATCAAATGGTGGAAGAAAGTTTTCTTCCATTTTCTGAGTCTGGCCATTCTAAATGCATATATTTTGTATAGAGAATGGTCCAGTCAGAATGGAAGGCGACCAGTCCTACAAAGAATATTTCGCCGAGACGTCGTCAAACAGCTGGTAGCATCTGGTGCCCCTGCAGTAAGCCAAAGAACACCAAGAGGACGTCAGGCTGATTCAACTGAAAATCTTGCTCGTCTTGATGGCTGTCACTTCCTCAAGAAAATCCAGCCACTTGGGGTGAAGCAAAACATCACACGAGAATGTCAAGTGTGTGGCCCAGCTGACCGACGTCATTGCAGAGTACAGGCAGTGACAAAGAAAAGATATGGTATAGAGTCATCTTACCAGTGCAAGCAATGCGTAAAGGCGATGTGCATCACTCCGTGCTTTGAGCTCTACCACACAAAGAAGGACTTTGTCGGTGCCTTTGAGAGACAAGCGTCTGGATGCAGTAATTCTTCAGATGAGGAAAATTAATTTTCTCCATAAGATTCCATAAATGACAAGTAAAAGAACTCTGTTCAACAGACCCTCTTTTCATTTTTGTGTCAGTAACTTTCTGTTCCCTTTTGCTTTTCAAATAGTATAATAAGTAATAGGTTCTGTGAGGTCAGCTTGAGTTCATTTCTTGAAATGACATCGCGCTCACTTTTTTTTTTTGCCTCGTTTTGCTCAGTAAGTGAGGGTCAGCATCAAATTAATTGAAGAGACTCAAAATGGATTGGATGGGTCTGTTAAACAGATTTTTTTTCTTGTCTTATTCTGAAGGGTATTAGTCATCCTAAACTATGAAAGATGCCAAGCACAATATTGTTCTTAGTAGTGTAACTAATTGCATTTGAGTTTTTTAGAATTTTGTACACCCAAAGTTCTGATACAAATAATTACAAGTGAGTTTTTAGAATGGTGTACAACAAAAAATTCTGATACAAATAATTACTCATGCAAGTTTGTAGAATGGTGTTCACCAAAAGTTCTGATACAAATAATTACACATGTAAGTTCTTAGAACGGATTTACCGAAAGTTCTGATACAAATAATTACACATGTAAGTTCTTAGAATGGACTTACCGAAAGTTCTGATACAAAAAATTACACATGTAAAGTTTTAGAATGGTGTTCACCGAAAGTTCTGATACAAATAATTACAAGTGAGTTTTTGGGAATTGTGTGCACCGAAAAGTTCTGATACAAATGACCACGTGTGAGTTTTGTTGAATTTGTGGACCCAGAAAGTTCTCATACAAATAATTGCACGTTAGTTTTTCAAAACTCTTTGTCAGTTGAAAGCTATTGGATCAACTATGAAGGTTTCAAAGTTACATAACATAGTGGCTAAACATTCAATCTGTCCTCCATATGTCAGGAGCCTCTTTATTTACCAATAATTTATTTACAATTCTAAGTCTTTTGGTTCTTTATATTTATTTGCATTGTTTGAATTTTTTACTGAAATAAGACATTCGGCGTCATCAGGAGATATCATTTGTTCATTTCGAAATGTCATGATTGCCATCCAGGTCAGCTGTGCAATCTCTTGTTGCTAAGTAACCAATCCTTGCATTATTCTTGCCAGTAGTCCTTGTATTTGTAGTCATTCCATTTACATCTTTCCAAATTCTTTTTGTGTTTTTTACATTTACATCATTATATAATATATGATCTTCTTGGAGTAGCACAACCTTCAAGGTCATCAATGGATATCAACCATTATTTGCAAAATATCACTGTCATTCAGATCAGCTGTGAAGATAACAATCCTTTTGTTGCTAAGCAACTTGTCCATCCCTTTCTCTTGTCACAACTCTCTTCATTCATTTACCATACATTTACATTTTTAATCATTGTATCATAAGTTTAAATCTCTTCATTGCTTTTGAAATTGAATCTTTTATTTACACAAGCATCAAGGTCATCAAATGATAGTGTGCCAGTGACAGTTTCAGAATGTTGATGAATCAGAGGTGAAGTTTATTGAAATATATTTTTTCATGAAGTGTTTTCAGTCATTTTATTTGCTTCAGAATTGTATTTTGTAAACCTTTTCCATTTTTCTGTGCAATTTGATATCCAATTATGAAGCTTTTTCAATAACCTGTGCAATGACGTGTCAATAACCTGTGCCCTCAACTTTGCAGAAAGTCTCTGAACTTGCAAAATTGGAGATGGTTGCTCATTTGCATACATTTGGATAACAATCATATCTATATTTTGTTTTAGTTAAAATTATTTTATAATTTTTACTATCAGTATATTTTCTCATACTCAATACTGATGTATCAGTCTATCTTGCCAGACTTTGATTTGAGTGTAAATAATTTCCACTGCTGTACAGCTACAAGCTGTGAGAACATTTGTGAGATGTGAAAACCGTTGTATTTATGTCATTCCTGTCAATCAAAAGGGGTTGCTAGGCAATGATTGCATGATTCTGTTATTGAAAAGTCCTACCAGAATACTCTGTTTTGTTAGAAATTGCCGGAATTTTATTTGGCAGCCAATCTTATGGTGAATAGTTATGTAGTTTGACCAGTTGTATATACCGGTATGTATATGGGACCAAGATGTGAACATGTACACATGTTATTTTTGACCAAAACGCCCATTCTTTAGAGTTAACTCATTTTTTATTAGAAAATGCAGAATTTACCCCAGAATGCACATCAAAACATATGTGTTACAGTGAATGTACTTCAAAATTTTAACCCATAGGTTCTAGAATAAGTGAGAGCCCATTGATAATGTGGCTCAAAGTCTTGGAAAATATACATTTTTAGGGACTTTGGGTCAAAATCCTTGAAAATGATGATTAATGTTACAATGTGGCAATAATTTGACATCATATTGAAATTTAAAATTTTCTTAGCTTCAATTTGATGCATAATATGATGACATTATTTGAAAGAAATGATGTACATGAATCTTTTAAATTTGATATTTATATGTAGAACATAAAGGTCAATCCGTAATATTTTTTGACCAAAACTGGCATTTTTAAAAGCTTACTTTTAGAAGGAAAATGCAGAATTTACCCCAAAATTCACATCTAATGTGTTCATGTGATCGGACTTCCAAATTTTAGCATGTGAGTACCCCTGCAAGTGAGTGTCCATTGATTATGTAACTGCCACTTGTAAAATTATATAATTTTTCGGGACTTTGGGTCAAAATCCTTGGAGATTATGACTAATGTTACAATGATGAAATAATTTAGTATCATATTGAAATTGAAAATTTTCTGACCTTCAATTTGATGTATAATACGATGACATAATTTTGAAGAACTGATGTACATGAATCTTTTGAATTTGATATCTATATGTTGAACATAAATGTCATTACGTGATATTTTTGGACCAAAACTGGCATTTTTAAAAGCTTACTTTTAGAGGGAAAAATGCAAAATTCACCCCGAAATTCACATCTAATGTGTTCATGTGATTGGACTTCAAAATTTTAGCATGTGAGTACCCCTGCAAGTGAGTGTCCATTGATTATGTAACTGCCAGTTGTAAAATTATACAATTTTTTTGGACTTTAGGTCAAAATCCCTAAAAATTATGATTAATGTTACAATGATAAAATAATTTGACATTGTATACAAATTAGAAATTTTCTGACCTTCGCTTTGATGTATAATATGATGACATTATTTGAAAGAACTCATGTACATGAATCTTTTAAATTCGATATTTATATGAAGAACATAAAGGTCAATACGTGATATTTTTTGACCAAAACTGGCATTTTAAAAGCTAACTTTTAGAGGGAAAAATGCAGAATTTACCCCGAAATTCACATCTAATGTGTTCATGTTATTTGACTTCCAAATTTTTCCATGTAAGTGCCCTAGTGAGTGAGTGCCCATTGATTATGTAACTGCCAGTTGTAAAATTATACAATTTTTCGGGACTTTGGGTCAAAATCCTTGAAATTTATGATTAATGTTACATTGTTGAAATAAAATGACATCGTAGTGGAATTGAAAATTTTCTGAACCTCAATTTGATGTAGAAAATGATGACATTATTTCAAAGAAATGATGTACATGGATGCCTTCAATTCTGTACTCCTGTACCACATTAAATTTACCAGGCTATTCAGTGTATAACATGTATTCCCATGGGGAAGTTCAGCAGGAGAAGGGCTAAATATGACAAAATTATGTTCACAGCCTTCAAAACTCTCTCACAACATATCTTGGGTTGGTGTAGGTCATTTAAGGTCACAAAAGAAAATTACTTTAAATACAAACATTTGGGGGGTTTCCTAACACTTTGAGCAGAAAATGTATCTAACAACATCCCTCGGGACTTTTGTACCAAATTACAAAGCTATCAGACAAGTAATTTTGAGAACAAGTTTTCTTGACCAAAAATGACAAAATTGTCTTAAAAATACAAATTTGTATATTTCAGGACAATTTCCACATATCTATTGTCATCTCTGGACATCTGTACACCAAATATAAAACCTGTCTGTCCAGGGGCTTTAAAGGCACATGAGCTGCAACTTTTGACATTATTTTCATGATTTTATTTTTGGATTAAAATTAGTTCATAGGAATGTTCTTACTCAGAAACGTTTACTCAAGTATAATTACCCACTGAGTGGGACTAAATGGAGAGGTTTCAAGAAGATAAATAATAAACGGGTGCCGCACCCAAATATGGCCGCCTCCAAACAACTACATGATAAACAGCGTAAATGGTGCATAGACACATTTGAATCTTTACAAATACAACATGGTGCAACCCACAGAAAGGACTGGAAAGAGATTCACTCCACTTTGACAGACAATTCCCTGTTTTTCACATAACATGGCAATATTTTGAAAATGGCGGGAAATATAAAATGAACAAAAATGTGTTAAATTTCTTGCCTATTCTGCTACAAGCAAACGTTGTTTAGGCACGGTTGATGACTATATCATATATCGTTCAATCTGCAGATTGCAATGAATATCTGAGGAAATAAGAGGTTGGACAAATTTCGCAGAGTTGCAGCTTATATAGATATATTCTTTTTAAAGGCCCAGGGCCTTTAAAAAGAATATATTTTTTAAGATTTTTTGACCAAAAATGACAAAAATTGCCCCTGACAGTAATATTTCCAATTTTGTCGTAATTTCAACAATTAGAAGGGTAACACCCTTGCAAACATCCAATCCAAATTTGAGAGCAATTGGGCTAGCGGTTTCGGAGAAGAATAAATTTTACTTAAAAACATAGGGCAAAAGTCCCTGAAGCTACTATAGACATGGATACAAAATTAAGTATTTCCTGACTGTATGAAATTATCTCACTAAGGTCATCCTAGGGACATTTTAACTTTCAAATTAACATTGTAAGTAAGTTCTGTTGAATAAGTTGAGACTGTACTACTCAGAGAAAGCACACTGAAGAGACAAATGTTTGAAACTTAAGAAGTTCAAGGTCATCAAAAGCATTATAAGGAATCATGTTACACTTTCATTGCACTGTTTACACAGATTGCATAATTGCTATAAATAGCACATGAGGAATCTAACAGCCCAGCTTTACCATAAAAATAGCGTCAATGACACTGTAGCTCCCATCCTGGACTATTTAGTGTTTGTTCTCTGGTCAGATATTTGAACATGTATGAAAGGGATAAAGTGCATCAAGTGAAAATACTTAAATGAAATGTACTGGAGACAGTGAAATATGTTTAATGTAATTATTAAGAATATAAAATGGAAAAAATACAGAATTAGATATATCGAATACTGTGATACAACCATTAACTCAACAAGTCATTTACAATGACATAGTCCCCCCCACTTGTAAAAGGAGTATTAGTCTTGATGGGGCAGGAAAATGTGGTCATTAAGAAGTATCACTGCAGTGTATATGTTGAGATCTATGGGCACATAGGTCTATGTCGTTGTTCCCAATTTGAAAACACATGAGGCATGTCTAAGTTATGGTTCTAAATCAGGAAAAAAGATCAGACCTCTAGCAGTATTGGCCAGCCAAGAAATACATATGCGCATTATAAATGAGGTACAAGATGTGACATCTTAAGGTCTAATATCCTATCAAAATTGGAGGGTATAGAACTTGTGGTTACTGAAATATGCATATATATGTATAATCAAGGTCAAAGGTCATCAAGGTCACATGACATTTTGAAAAAAAATTATATTGCTAATTAATCCCTATATGCCAAAAAATCAGATCTCTAGCTCTATTCGCTTGCCCAGAATTAGATGTGTACATAATTAATGAGGTAAAGCGTGTGTTGTCATAAGGTCTCCCATCCTACTAAATACAAAGGACATAGCACTTGTCGTTACTTATTTATTGACATAAACATATATTTTAGGTAAAAGGTCATCGAGGTCACATGACATTTGGTCAAAAAATTTCTCTCCTATAGTTATCCCTATATACCAAAAATCAGACCTCTAGCTCTATTGGCTCGCTCAAAATTAGATATGCACATAATTAATGAGGTACAATATGTGGCGTCATAAGGTGTCCCATCATACCATACATGAAGGCTGTAGCACTTGTGGTTACTGAGTTATGGACAAATATGTATATTTGAGGTCAAAGGTCACCAGGTCACCGAGGTCACGTGACATTTTGTCAAAAAAATTGTTTTGCTCACGAGCGTTGGCCTTGGAAATCTAATAATTGGAGGAAAGGAACGGAAGTTGTTACAAACAATAAAACGCGGTCGAGAATTTTCTAGAACATGGCTCAAACATGGCCGGCAGCTCAGGCATGGCAGACGCGCTGTCGTCAAAACGATGGGATATGCATTCATCGCTCGATCTCTTAAATTTGAAACAGTGCCGGAGTGGGTAAGCAGATGCCCCCAAAAAAGTGTTTTGTTTGCAAAACACAATGTAGTTCCATATTTTCTCCGATAGCAAACTATGCTTTGTCAATTAATGTCTGTTTTGGAATTCGTTGTGACGCCGCTGACGATGCAGGTTTTCTATGTGGCACGTGCCGTAATTGTGTCCGAAATTATGTGCAAAATCCAACGATAAATTACTCGTATAGAGTCAATTTGAAAGGGCAAAAGGGTGGAAATGCAGGTAAAAAACAAATAGGCGGGAAGAGGGTCCGTACACAGCAAAATGTGTGCGAACATAAGACATCAATGTGTATTTTTTGTTTGCCCTGTGAAATAGTAACTAATATACTCTCGCTGTTGAATGTACACGAAGTCAAGGCATTTTGTAGTACTAGTCGCTTATTTTGGTATAACTACTCTGCTATTCCCTGTATTTGGAAGTCACTATTCTTAAAAGATTTTCCCGACCAGGCAAGTGTTTTAATCGATTTACCCTGTAGTGATGAATCAGAGCTTAGCAGTTGGTATGACATGTACAAATTCACACATGTGTATATGAAGAAAACAAATTTTACATATAGGGCACAGGATGAGAAATATAGAAGTGCACTTAGGGAAATTTCGATGTCATGTGACAATTTAAGAACTAAACATCTAGAATTGCAAAGTAAATTTGCATTGACTGTAAAAAGACTAGTTGATATAGAAACTGTCAGTCCATCAAAGTCCTTGTCAAAAGACCAGGAAACCCTATTCCGAAAGTTGTGTAGACATAAAGAGCAAAATTCAACAGATGGATTGATACGTGCTTTGAATGATCATGGGAGACCTAAAGTCTTTATGCCGATTAGAAGGCCAGAAATATGTTCCTCTGAAGCTTCATCGAGAACCCTAAGGGCCCGTTCAAACATTTTGGAAAAGTTTGAAGCACAGCAAATATCAGTTCCGGGTGTAAACACAGACAAACGGAAAAGTGATGAAATTGCACAAAAAGTTAGTTTAGTGAAACGCCGTAAAGATTCATTTAAAGAAGCATTAAATGAAGCTGGAATAAAAGTGTTCCAAAAATTTTCTCGTCAGACAGTACTTGGATTGAAAAGTGTCCTACCCTTAACTATGTGGCGCCTTATAAAACGAGCCTTCAAACTTGAAACTGGGGAAGACGTCTTTGGCTCAGAGAAATTGCTGAGAGAAGAATTAAGTGAAATTCACTTTGAATACGAATGTGGTGAATTTAATGTTATTGACAAAGGTGTTAAACAAAGTGTAAATTTTTTGAGGGTAGTGGATATGGCAACAGTCATAAGGCGTACAGTAGATGAGCTTCGGGAGACTGAAAAACTTGCATATCTGAGTAATATTTCAAAACAGACATTATGGGTTATGCTTTCTGGAGACAAAGGCGGAACATCGACTAAATTAATGCTCCAAATCTTGAACGGCACATCAGGTGTCAAGCATTCAATCAAGTCTGCAAAACTCCTTGGCCTGTTTGAGGGGTCGAAAGACTCGCGAGAATGCATTGAAATGGCTTTTGGACCAGTCATCAAAGATTTCTTGGCAGTCACCAAAAATATCAAGTATCTGAACTAGCAACTTCTGAATGCTGTCCTTTACCCGCTAAAGGTGAGTTATGTTTTCTGATTGGGACGCTGTCTGGTGAATGGATTTCTACTAGACAACTGGGCAGCGTGTCAGGGCTAGAAAAGCTGGTATTTCAGTGTCGTAAGGCTGTATAGGAAGACAGGAGACGACGTGTCTAATTAACTAAGATGCTAGTTTATTGGAATCTAGCACTAAACTGAAGTGATGCAATGCAACACTTTGCAGAGGGAAACACGTGACTCATGAATATTAATTGTGCTCATGAACATGAGGAGACATTTCAATATGTCACATTGATATTCTTAGTATGTACTATCATCAAGAAATTGGTGTGTTGCACCTGATTTTTAATAGAATGCAATGTTCAGGGATCTCATTTATTTATTTTTTATAGAATTCAAGTTCAGACCATTGGTGCCATACAATGAGAAGAACACAACCATTAGTGAAGACTGCCTGATGTGTCAATCTACTGGTAAGTATTTGGTAGTTATGTTTCCCTTTGTAGTAGAGAAATGCCCAGTGAACAGTATACTTGAATCTCAATTGATCCACCATTTAATGCACCTATATTGTCTGAAGTTAATTTAAGCACAATGTTTGCAATTCAAAACAAAAATATGACAAGTAAAGAGTAACGTTTATATTCATTTTATTGCAGTTGCTGAGAAAAACAGACTTGAAAGCAGAAGCCAAGAACCTAACCCTGCGTTTGTCGAAGATGAAAACCGACCTGAAGGAAATAATGCAGCAGGTAATGAATGTGTATATAAACACAGTGCTTGTGTAGATAATATTTTGAATGTCAATGTCACCGCCTTCTCCAGCATTTTCTATGTGTATCAGTAAATACAACTTTGTGCAAACTGGGTTGTATCTTAATGCAGTCTATAATTTGTGCAGAGGACTAGTAATTCAAAATGAATAACACCGAACCGGCGGGGACTGTGTCATTGACTGATGACTTTTCATTTTCATATGTTAATTTTTCTTCGGATAACTGAATTTCTGGTTCAGTGTGACTAGAATGATTGCAGTCTATTTAGAAAATAAGATAATGTTATTTTGTCATTGAATGACAGTTGTCTAATGCATCTGTAATTACACTTCTGTATTTCAAGGCAAAACAATAAAACCAGTCAGTTGCAGGAATCACATAAGATTATCTTTGAATGAGACTAAATAGGAGTGCAAATTATCTAATATATAGTTGACATTTTTGTTTTCTATCACTTTTTTCCTAATAAATACATTTTTTCTTCATTTAGATGAGAACACAACACCCAGTAGAAGAAGTGATGTCCACTCATATGCATGCAAGATCTACACACACTGCAAGCTGACATTTGGTGGTGATTGGGAGTGGTTGGCAAGGCTGCTCGGACTGTCTGGGCCAAACGGGAAATATTTTTGCCCCTGTTGTTTGAGTACTTTGTCTCAGCTGAGCAACGGAATACCGCAGGGTCTCCACATTTTACCTAAATACCAGTCTTATCTTTCCACTAGTCATGTAGCTTCCAGTGAGATTCCTCTACGGTCATTTGAACAGTGTCATAAAGAAGCTGATCTATTTCAAATATCTGGATCAAATTTGAAAGATGCAAGTTTGCATTTTAATTGTATTTCTCCTCCACTTATTGGTAACTATGGTAATATTAATGAAGTTTTGTCAACCATGCCCCTACATGTAAGTTTGGGTCAAGGCCTTCATAATTTCAACATAGTAGAAAAAATAGCTATAGACTTAGACAACCATGTAAAGTCATGTGATGGCATTTACAATGAAAGTGTAAGTTCATACATCAGTGAAAGGAATAGATTAATAGATGTTCAGTGTGAACTAGGTGAAAGAATAAAGAAAGCAAATGATACCATAGAGAGTAAACAAGCAAACATAGACTTGTTTAAACAAGAAAATGAGTTTAGCTTTAGGAAAGTAAATAACAGAGTTGTAGACAATTCTGAACAAGCTAAAGTAAACAGAAAACATGCTTAATTGCTTCAAGCAGATTTGAATATGCTGATACAGCAAAAAGAATCTTTGGAATCTGAGGAGAAAAAAAATTCTAAAGAACTAAGTGAAGTCATAAAACTACTAAATGCTTGTCGAGGTCCATTTCAAGCAGATCTCTGTCATGTGATGGACGAATTGAATTTGAAACGCTGCGTGTATCATAGTGGATCATTTGTAGGCCCTGATATATATAAGCTATGCCAAAAAAAGAACATTGTGAAAATTGCTTCTGTGTTCAAACCAAAGAAAATTAAAACAAAACAAGGGGAACAAGTATTTAGTTGTAATGAAACGAGAGTAAAAATTACAACATTGTTGATGAAATTTGCCCAGTGTTACCAGTTGTACACAGCAAATCGAATTCTTTGTAAACATGAAGTAGAAATTTTGGTAATGAGATTAGTGAGTTTTGGAAACTGGTTACCTGTGAATTTTCCCAATGAAAAACTTAAGCGAAAATTGCACCTGCTGAGTGTTGAGATGCCTAGAAAAGTTCGCGAGCAGTGGACAGTCGGTATGGAAGCTGAACAGGTTTCTGAGAGCATACATCCCTACATTAACAAATTGAATAGGATGTTTGCCACCGTCCAAAATACCTCACAGAAACATAGGCTTGTAGCTCAGACACATAACCAGTTCAGCTGTGTAAAACTTCCAAATTTTCGCTAGGAGGAAACTGTTCAAAAGGAAATGTTACTAAGTTTGTCAACAGGAATGTTGTATATATTGTTTTCAGTTGGGTAAATAACTGATGAACATTTAGGAAGATTTTGATGATGTTACTTCTTTGCTTCATGTTAATTGTTATGAAATAATCATGCTGATGTCATATCTTCATTCATCCGAGTGAATTTAAACTGTATGACTACTTCTATATATAGATTGAATTGAGTCTTTGTCAACTGATTGTCATTATATGACCCTTGTTGAGTTTGGATGCGTCTTTTGACACATTCAATGAGAAATAAAGAAATAATTGTTTTCTGTAACTGCTTTGAAATGTTCTGAATTGGTAAGACAGAAAGAAATATAATATTTTATAGGCTCCATTTTACAAGTGGTATAGCAACAAACTGATGACGTCAAATAGCCGTACTCAAAACACAGATGCCTTGTAATTATGGCACAGTCTATTGTGTATGGTGATTTGACGTCATCAGTTTGTGGCTATACCACTTGCAAAATGATGCCATTTTATATTATATATATATTGTGTGTAAAGTTATTTTCTTGTGTGTTTGTGTGCGCAGTATGATTTATTTTAAACTTTGAAGATTGGCTTGTTGATGTCAGTGTTTCACATAAAGTAGGTGACCCTGGACAATTCACCTTTTGTTGACCTAGTACTACCTATTGGCTACCCCGACCCTGCCCCTAGTACGTGTCCCCTTGAAATGATGTCAGGTGTGGTACCCAGTACACATAATTACTAAAAATTTGACAAACTAGTATTTCTACACAGTCTTGTCCTCAGTGTTCAAAGCAAAAAAATTCCCAGATTTGAAGCATACTTGATGAGTGTACTGGTGAATTTTTGGTCAATCAGATTTTTGTTCTTGCCCTAGTTAAAATTTAGTTGCATTTGAAACAAAAACATCAATACATGTTCAAAATATGCTAGAATAACTACAGATCAGTATATTTCAATAAAAGAAAGGTTTGTTGCAGTTCCCCTTTGTCAGACTTGAATCCCTTCTGCTGATGCCATCGTGAGTGAAACACGATCCGTCATTACGTAATACATGTCAATATGCAAATGAGTTCAAGGTGTATTTTTAGACCAAGCTTTTGGAATGAAACCTAACGGAATTGGAGAAAATTCTAGTTCATTTTGAATGTCAAGTCAATAATAAACACAAAAATACCAAAACATTCATGTAACTTGAAGCATTTTTTATTAAAATTCACTTATGAACTAAGTTGAGCAAATAGGTACTCACAGTCTATGTAAACAGAAAGTGCATGCCAAGAAAAGCATACGGTCGATTTTGTTAGTACAAGATCGGTATTTCAATCCTATCATAGAACATGTATTGCAAATGGCTACCCGCTGATGTAATGTACCGTATATGACAACTGAAGAACATTAAAATAAGGGAAATAATTTGAAAAATACGACTTTCAGAACATATTACGTAATATTCTAAAGATGGGCGGGGTCTATTACGTGAAAAACAATACCGTACCTTTGGACAGCGAGCAACCATCAAAAACTAACGCAACGTACGTGTTGTTTACATTCCATCCATAGAGAGTGACCAGCTGCTTCCTAACATAAGCGAAAACATGCATAACTTGACCGCCTAACTGAAGATTTTCAACAAAATTTCTTGATTATATTGTCAAAATTACAAAAAATAACGGTCATTCGTTCAAAAAAGTCTAAATCTGCGAGTAATTATCCGATTTTGAAACGGTTTGCGTCATTTGAAAGATCGCGAGGTCAGCCATGATGGTTATACTGTTATAGCGCCATTGGAGTGATCAGGTGACTATAGGAAGGGTTCAAAGTGCAGTATAACAAAGGAATCACGTGATACACACTTGAATTTTTTTCTCGCCACCCAAGGAATGGGGGCGCTATTTTCCCACAATGCATTGCCGACACGTACGCTTTCAGCATTGATTAGAATGTTAATGGCTCTACGCGATCGAACGCTCGTGTGCTAAGTTATCCCTATATACCAAAAATCAGACCTCTAGCTCTATTGGCTCGCTCAAAATTTGATATGTGCATAATTAATGAGGTAAAATATGTGGCGTCATAAGCTGTCCCATCATACCATACATGAAGGGTGTAGCATTTGTGGTTACTGAGTTATGGACAAATATGTATATTTGAGGTCAAAGGTCACCGAGGTCACGTGACATTTTGTCAAAAAAATTGTATTGCTAAGTTATCCCTATATACCAAAAATCAGACCTCTAGCTCTATTGGCTCGCTCAAAATTAGATATGCACATAATTAATGAGGTAAAATATGTGGCGTCATAAGGTGTCCCATCATACCATACATGAAGGCTGTAGCACTTGTGGTTACTGAGTTATGGACAAATATGTATATTTGAGGTCAAAGGTCACCGAGGTCACCTGACATTTTGTCAAAAAAATTGTTTTGCTAAGTTATCCCTATATACCAAAAATCAGACCTCTAGCTCTATTGGCTCGCTCAAAATTAAATATGTGCATAATTAATGAGGTACAATATGTGGCGTCATAAGCTGTCCCATCATACCATATATGAAGGGTGGTAGCACTTGTGGTTACTGAGTTATGGACAAATATGTATATTTGAGATCAAAGGTCATCAAGGTCACATGACATTTTGTCAAAATATCTGAGATATCTGCATGAACGGATGGACTCACAGATGGACTCACAGACGGACATGACCCAATCTATAAGCTCACTGGACTTCATCCGTGGGGACTAAAAATTGTGTCACTGCATCCTTTTTGCAATATGAATACGATGAGAAACTAAATTTTTATTTTTTGTGGCCTTATACATGGGAGTCTATGGAGATCTGCCTTATACATGGGAGTCTATGGACGTGTAAACTAAAAATATGCAAATTTCACCACGATTTGCCCAAATTTGGGAAAGGTCACTCCTATGCACTTCCATACCAAGTTTCAAATCAATCGGACTTGTGGTTTCAGAGCAGGAGATTTTTTGACCAAAAATGGGAGAAAATTACAAAAAAATTCATGAAAAATAGCAAGTCCAAGATACTGACCCAAGATGTGCACAATCATTTCATGTCAGCCCAAAGTACTTACATGCTAATTTTTCATGTAATCTGCTCAGTGGTTATTGAGTTTTTTCAATTTTGACTGTTTTTACATTTTTTCACTTAATTTGCATATTTTTGGCAATGACAACTTCATTTGAACAAAATCTCATCTACAGCCCATCATCCATGTACACACTAAATATCAAGATGAAATGTACAGCGGTTTTGGAGTTTTTGATGTTGACGGACAGGCATACAGACATACAGACATACAGACATTTCCCTAGCCTATAAGAATAGCTTCCATTGCCATATATACATATGGCTTGACAACTTTAATAGAACTTCAAAAGTGAAAGGTCCACTCGGACTGCTCACATGCAAGATGTCCAAAATGGCGGGTAACCGACCACCTAGCACTGCGCATGCTCAGAAGTAAAGCTCCTTAGCTTGGTGAAAGTTATCAAATTCCACTCTATTCTTTAAAGTTTGTTGCAAGAGAAAAAGTCCACAAATGAATGTTTTATGGAGCCTGCAATTTTGAAAGGCAACGCGAATGAATGCAGAACAACAAAACCATCAATACAATAAAGCTCAAATGTAGGAAAATTGAACGCAACGTTTCTAGGATTAAATGCAGAAACAACACAACATTGTTAATTATCCTTTGTGATTACATGTTGAAAAACCCTTCCTCTAAAGCTCTCATTAGTGGAAGTGACGAAGCCCCTTTCTTCGTTAGGCAGTCAGCTAACTGTTTCTCTGTTTTACACCAGATCACTCTATCGATATGTCCACTTTCTAGGAGTTCTTTAATGCCACTGATCTCTAAGCGAAGCCTTTTCTCATTGACCATCTTTACAGATTTCAGTGCCTCAAAGAGTGACTTACAGTCTGTGACACATGTAAGCGGTGGCATATTCTTGTCTGTTTGACCAGAAGTAAGCTCACTGTATAATGTAGCAATGAACATAGCTGAATCAATGCCGTCTGCCATAGCCAGAGTCTCACCAGCCAGTGTACTACGAACAACCCTTCTGATCCTTTTAGAATTCCAGCATATCGGTGAAAACTTTCCATCCTTGTCAGCAAGAAACACTAGATAGCCACCCTGGCTACCTCCATTAGGTAAATTACCCAGTGAAGCATCACTGAACATTACCAGGGATAGTGTATGACCATCTAAATGTTGAAATTTCAGAAATATATTCTCTGATCTGATCTTTCCGATTACTTTATTGGCATCAAGCATATCTGAAACCTTGGCATTCTTGATGTTAGTGGCCAAATTACAAGCATCAAAGAGAATGTCTGGTCTGCTTTGATGTGCAATCCAAAGAATTTGTCCGACCTTTGACCGCAGCAGTTCCCTTTCTCCATCTGTCAGAGTACTATCTTTCTGTCCCATCCTACTTCTGTCAATTTGGATGGGTGACATGTTGGATGCATAATCATGTTGATGTAGGTAGATGTGCTCCTCTTCACAGGCCAGTCCTATTCCAACATACTGAAAGGCATCACAGTCTTCCTTTCCAATATTGAACTTTGACCTGATAGAGTCAATTACTGTAGATTCAAATTCCTCAGAACCACTCCAAATGAAATCATCAACATGGCTGGCAAGTACTCCTATCAATCTTTCTTGATCATCCATCCAATAAAATACTGCCGGGTCAACTTTGGAAATCTTAGCTCCAGACTCTAGCATCACAGCTCTAACTTTGTTGTACCAATGTAAGGAAGCGTCACTGAGTCCATACACACATTTCTTCAGCAGCCATATTTTGCCAGCACGCTCAGCTTCTCTTGGCGGCCTAATATATATATCTCTCTCTAGCTTTGAACCTTGTAAAAATGCAGTCTTGATATCCATCGACTTTGGTTTCCACTTGTTCTGAGCAAATATTGCAAGAATAACTCGCATAGATTCTTTACCACAAGTTGGTGAATCCTTCTGTATCTCATCATTGTTGACTTCCTCGAAGCCTCTTGCTACAAGCCTTGCCTTGGTTTTGGTGCCTTGATCATTTGTTTTCATCGTACACACCCATCTAGTAGATACACACCGCTGTCCGTGGTCATCTACTTCCTCATATACAGCATTTGTTTTCCAGTTTTCTAACTCAGTCAGTTTTGCTCTGTTAAATCTGTCTTCTCCGACTATCATGACGATATCTTCACTCTGTTCATCACAAGATCTGTTATTTCCTGTGACTCTCAGACTGTCTACTTGACTTAAATCAATAGACTGTGTTATCCCTTTTACTTCTTCAGGTCCAAGGTACTTTACATTATACCAATATTTGTTGCATCCAGATGCTTTGCCTGCTCTGTCTGTAATTTCAGCTGTCATCAAGTGTCCAGATTGACTGTGTTTATAAGTTATCACATTACCTGGTACCAATTTCATGCATTCTGCACTATTTCTGATTGATGGATCATTTGCATATATATCGTTCTGTGATGAGTCTTCACATGCTGTATTTTCAGTATTAATTTGTTCTCCAGATACATGTACTTCTGTTCTTTTAGTTTCTCTGTCATCTTGCTCAGAATTTTCTGCCGCACTGTTGTCACTTGGTTTCTCATAAACATCATCATCTTCTTCTCCACTGTTGATTACATCATCAGAGATGCTTCTGGTCTTGTTTACATCAGCTCGCTTTGAACTTGTAGTTCTTCATTCTTATGTATCTGCAGATCAGGCGTGGCCATCTGTAGTCTGCACTGATGTACTCTGACCAAAGTTCCCCCATGTCTCACAAATATCACAGCGCCCTCCTGACCAATTACTGTTCCTGGCCCTTTCCACTGTGCACTATCTGGTCGTTTATAATATACTCTGTCACCAGTGTTATATGGTCCAGATGTTGGCCTGAGCTGTTTTCTCAGTGCCCGTCTGATTCTTTGTGAGCATTCAACTTCAGTGAAGGCTTTTCTAGTTTCATACAGAGCAATGATATGCTTGGCTACTTCTTTGCTCCTTGTGATACCTTCTAG
The DNA here is from genome assembly GCF_041260155.1 of Ptychodera flava. Taxonomy (NCBI): domain Eukaryota; kingdom Metazoa; phylum Hemichordata; class Enteropneusta; family Ptychoderidae; genus Ptychodera; species Ptychodera flava. The sequence goes on from NC_091928.1 coordinate 2,887,051, forward strand.
GGCAGGTGGTTTATCAACTAGTATGGATGGTAGATTGGGGTTACGCCCGTAAACCAGCTGGTATGCACTAAAGCCATGTATGTTGCACAAACTATTCTTTGCCATCAGTGCCCATTTCAAGGTGGTTTCCCAGTCTTGACTTTTATCTTGTTTCAGCTTTCTCATTATTTCAGTCAGTGTTTGATTATGTCTTTCAAGTAAGCCATTAGACCAAGGCGAAAAGGCTGCTGTAGTTTTCACTTCTATGTTGAAGTTTTCACCCATATCTCTGACGTCATCATTATTAAATTCTCCTCCGTTATCACTATATAGTTTCTTTGGGGCTCCATAAATGCTGATCCAATTCTGAATAAATTTCTGAACAAATACTGCTGAATGTTTGCTTGTCATTATAGCTCCTGCACTAAATCTTGTGAATTCATCTATTATATGTAGATACCAAAGATTCTTCTTTATTTCGTGGAGGTCGACTGCAACTGTTTCATTGAATTCAGTTGCTAAAGGAAACCCAACTGCTGGTTTCGCCGGCTGTTTCTTAAACTTGACACATGTCTCACAGTTTTCTACAACTTCATTCAAATTCTTAAACATCTGCTGATCAGATTTTCCTGCCCCTTCTAATAGTTTCTTCAGACGTTCAGCTGGGGCATGACCAAACTGTTGGTGTAGCTTCTTTAATGTCTTCTTTTGATCATTTACACTCATCTCACTATCCAAGATAAAGCTCTCTGATGCATCTGTCTCATCCATGGGATCATCTGCAATCAATGCCTCCGATGGATCACCCGATGATTTCAAACCACTCTGTATGTTGATACAATAATGCCCACTGGAAGTAAAGTTCAGTTCAACTGGATCTCGAAACATTTCAGCTTTGTCATTCTTAATATCAAGCTTGGTTCCAGCTCTTTTAAGGGAAGTTTTACTCAGTAGTAATGGGATATTAGAGTCAACAACTTCTGTGTTGATACTGCAAACTGTCTTCCCAATCTTCGCTGGTATCTTTGCATTCATGACAGACTGAACCTTTTTGCCATCACCAAACTTGAAACTTCTGCTACTCTTTGTCTCAATGACTTTACTCTTGTGTCTTTCATCCAAACTTTGTTTGTAATTTTCAAACCAACTACTGCCACAAACGGTACGTGTGCATGCTGTATCAATCACAGCACACCCATAGGCTTCTGTCATGAACACTTCACTATCTTTTTGTTCTTTTGTTAACAATGTTATGTTACAAAATTCATCATCTGCATGACTGTCTTCTTTTGGCTCTTCCTCTGCCATGTTAACTTGAGCAGCTTCTTGTCTATGTTCACAATCTTTTGCCCAATGAAATGTTGATTGACAAATTGCACATTTGGATCGTCTACCAAATTTGTCTATTGGGTTGGTTCCCCTCTGAACATGAGTGTAGGTTTTCGAACCCTGTGATTCTTTCTTGGATGGAAATTGCTTCTTATCTGCAAATCTGGGTCTATACTTCTGTGTAATATATGCAGCCTCCTGCTTAATTGTGATGCCTGGTGTACTGCTCATTTCACCAGTATTACCACCACAAGACTCATGACCTTTCCCAAAAATCCGCTTCAAGGATGACTTCATCGTAGCGAATTTGAGATCTGAGGATGCTGTCAGAACAAGTTGTTTCTCCCGGTCTTCAAGGTTGGCATTATCTAACAATTTGAAAGCTAAAACTGCATCCGGAAGAACCATCTGATACTTCTTCACTTTTGTATACAGTCTCTCAAACTCCACGATGTATTCAGTCATTTTCATTTCATCAGATTTTCTAAATCTTTCAAATTTTGAATATGCCTCATATGATAGATCGATGGTATCTTTCTTGTACAATTCATCGAGAGCTTCAATCAGAATTTTCATTCCGTTCGTTGAGTTCAATTTACTTGCCTCAATCTCTATGACCTTTTCACGTGCGTGGCCCGTGAGTGTCAATGCAACTGCCAATGCTTGCTTCTTCTCATCCAAGTCAGTCATAAGTCGCCAGACTTCAACTTCATTTTTCCATGTCTCATAGACTGTGTCTTCCTTCAACGCTGGAGGATTTTTATAACTAGGGTTTTGAGCCATTTTGAACCGTGCTCTGCTACCATTTGACAACTTTAATAGAACTTCAAAAGTGAAAGGTCCACTCGGACTGCTCACATGCAAGATGTCCAAAATGGCGGGTAACCGACCACCTAGCACTGCGCATGCTCAGAAGTAAAGCTCCTTAGCTTGGTGAAAGTATCAGGCTATGGGAGCTAAAAACCCTATCACTTTGACCACTCTTTTAATTGACCACTCTATTTTTTCCCTCAAAAAGTAATCTTATTTTATCCTTACCAAGTCAACCATAAATGGAAATTAGAACTTTCTCTATCTCTATTTATTTGACCACCCTATCATGACAAACTATTATGAGCAATTTCTTTTCGATAACATAAATGGTGGTTCAGAATATATCAAAGTTGGGATTCAGGAAAGTTGCCTTTACATGTTTTAATCCTCAAATCACGATGAACTGTCAAAAAAAGTTGAACTTTCTGATAATTCCACACTAAAATTATTTGGCTTTGATGATTTCCTAATTAATTCAATTATTTAAAATCATATTAATTATTTTTTTCTGGGTGAATTGATAGGGTTTATACAGTACAAGAATTACATACAATGTAAGTCAAACTTTGACCAAAAATGACAAAAAAATTCCTTAAAAATACAAATTTGCATATTTCATCACAATTTGAACAAATCTAAGTTGGGTTATCCCTAGGGACCTGTATACCAAATAACAAAGCTGTCTCACCAGCGGTTATGAAGAAGAAGATTTCTTACCAAAAACACCTTTTTTGGCATTAATTTGCCTATTTTCAACAATATCAAAAAATAAAAAAAAAATAGTTTCTCAAAATCATATTTTTCATCTACACAACAAATATCAAATCAGTAAGTACTGCGGTTCTCAAGATATTTGAGTGGACGGACGCCTCACAAACAGACATACATACATACATACATACATACATACATACATACATACATACATACATACAGACTGACGCCGGACGGATACCCATCCCAATAGCTTCTATAGACTATAATCTATAGTAGCTAATGAGAAAAGTAACCAAAAAATTCAGCAAAAATACAAAATTCAAGATATCTTCACGATATTCATTAAACTGATTTTGATCAACCTTAGGAACCTGTAATACCTAATATCAAAGCTATGAGATTTCAATCAACTTGGCAGGAAGCCAAGTCTGCAATAACATGTTGCATTGTTAGTACATGTACTGGTACTACAGTGTTCCATAGGTAGCTGATGTTGAAATGGTCAAGTGGCGGTAAAAAAGGTGCGGAAATATTCATATATTTCTTCGAAGGTAATTAATGACAGGAAAAAACCTTTTACACTTCCGCACATTTTTTTTAATTTTCATGTAGGGTTGCCACTGGACAGTCATTAAACAGACTAAGGGAAGGAAATGGAAACAAAGAAATCAATGGACTAATTTAAAACAGGCTCTACAAAATTGCTGATGGAAGTTATGGCAGTTAAATATGACAAGTCCAGTAGCAGTCAGGAAATTAAATTCAGATTTGGACCATGCCTACACGTTTAAACAGACTGAATAATGAACGGGTGCCGCATTCATAGAATGGCGCCCCAATATAAAAGTACAAAAAACAGTATTTCTTTGCACATACACATCATGATAATACCGGAAACAAGCATGATGCCATTTACTTGAATGCACAACACACGATGGCTAACATTTTGTTGTTGTAATCTTGTTCTTCTCTGTCATATGATAAGGTTTTAAAAATGGCAGGAAATCTAAAATGTTAAAATTGAATTTACACGCCACTCTCGACACATGACAATGTTATACACTTTTCCAATCTCTAATGGGTCTTATTCAAAGAGAACTCCTGGGAAACAGAATATTTTGCAATCAGTTAATTACACATTGGCAGGTTTTGGGGCTTTAAGTGATTTGATCATCAAAGGGTAGCTCATGACACCCAGTCTTCAAAGTAAATGTTAAGCTATCAATGTAATAAAAAATAAATATGTCGAAATAAAAAAGTTCATTATCATTTCATTCATTGACTCATGTAGAAGTTAATATGCCCTATCAAATGATATTCCTCAATTGAAACAATCAGAGAATTTCACCTGAAAGGACTCTGTAAACTGCAAGATTTGGTTTGAAGTTCAACATATATTTTCTGTCATCTTGACCTTTGACCTGATGGGTTATTAATTTCATATTTTATTCAAATTGATAAAATATTACAAACGATACAGCGTTTATGTATTCACTCCATAATAAATGCGAGATATATATAAACGTGCGTTGCACACATCACTCTCAACAAAAATGTTTGGTTCGACATTTTCTCTCATTTCACAAAGTGCATACGATCTTGACCTTTGACCTGGTGAGTTATTTATTTCATATTTTATTCAGATTAATATAAACGTGACACAAATTTATTCATTTCATCATAATAAATGACAGTGATATCGGAAAATAAAAATACCTTGCACCAACAGATTGAAATCAAGCAAGAAGTTTTGATCTTTGACCTGGATTATTTACATTATATTGAACTATGAAAATGAGGATAATCTTAAAATATGAAATGGAAATATGATTAACATAATCTGTTCTTTTGTTCTGGGAACATCCTAAGTTTTGGCATTCACAAATTTAGTAAAAATCTTACTTTTTTATTGTTTTACCTGAAAAATAAGTAAATTGATAAAGGACATGTCAATTAACTGTTAGATTGTTTAAATAATTAATTAAAATACTCATAATAATATCGTAATTGCCATGAGGTTAAGGTATATTAATACATGGAGTGATTGGTTTTATGACACACTTGCATTTAAGAATTGGTATGCTGGCAAGCTTCATCCAAAATATGTATTAACTGCTCTGTGTTAACTCTATGGGGATGGTACCACATATGTAACTGTATATATGTTTGAACCCATAGTAGGCTATTGTCTTATATTGACATTTATTTTCCCGATATTAAAAACACAAACTTTTCATTGGTTTGTTTAATGTTCATCAGATAAACGCTAACATACTCTGTTATTTCAGGTTAATACACTCTGGGATAAGTTATTTCTTTCTGAAAATTAGCTCTGCATGGCAGGGCTGTGTGTCACTGCTGTTATACGGCCTTCCATCACAGAGGCCATATAACGCCAGTAATAAACAGCCCAGCCATTTAGAGCTATCTGAAAATGTGCACTGAAACCCCTACCATTGTTCGTGTATAACAATGGCAGTGTAAGTGAGGCTACCAACAATTCTCCATGATCTGTACACATGGAGATCACTCACTGAACTGAAACAAATTTCTTCTGTACAGGGACAACTCGCTCGGTCCATATTTCAAAAATTCTGGCAACATAGTTCTGATAATCATAATTTTCTGATTTCTCACTGTGAATAATGAGAAGATCTACCCATTTTCCGCGGAGGAGATAGCAATTTTGTAATTTTGTCGACATAGATTTTTGACAGCCATACACAATATTTTCAAGGAAACTAAGGGAATAAGTTGCATCTGTGTTGGCAAAAGAAAGGATATCGATTTTTTTTAATGTTCCTAACAAAGGAAATTTGCATGTCTGCCAGGTGGTGTGATGAGACCATCTTAGTTGCAGCTAACTTTATCTTGGCAAGTGTGCAATTTTTAGCACCTCCAAACATCGACTTCTCATTCAATTTACTTTCATTTTAAACATAATCAACAATTTTGGAACATAGTTTTAACAAATAATCCGGATCTTAAATTGTAAGTTAAAAATTGTTAAGAAGCTGATAAAATTGAAAAAGCCTTAATAGCAAAACGTCTGAGTGAACAAATCAAGGGGAATTGTGGGTAGCCTCACTGTGAATGGCACCGCCACTCAGAAAACTTGGCATCACCTCCACAGTGTCAGACAACAGCTTGTAACGATAAAACAGCCATACAGCTTGTACCAAACTTTATCAAACAATTGTACATCGATCAATATTTCAACCTGGACAATGCAGCCTTCCATCTAATAGTGCAGACCAATGGATTATGTACTGATCCGACAAAGTCAGATCCCGTGAGGAGTACGGTGCCCAGAGTACAGTGATCCAAGGTCATTTTGAAATGGTTTCTTTCCAAGAAAAGCCGTGGACAAAGTCAACATTAAGCTGTGTTAGAATTCCTACGACAGGCTTTCTTGTGACCCTGACGAGGGTAATATTCTCACAGTATAGACTTCCGCACCATACCGAGCTCCTTTTTCCCCTAAGTTCATGGTCACAGGATGCGCGCGATGTTGCTTTACGTCGAAGTGTCGCTCCATGGTCGGGAATCAACAAATAATTCGAATTCCACTTAAGTTGCTACGGTCCCAGCTTCCAAGCTCCAATGTGACTTCTCTTTGGGTTTTAGGTGTCACAGGATCAGTCTTTTGACCATCATTCCGCCCTTCTATGGCACAAGACTTCAAGCACGGTCGCTCCTCAAAACAAAAAGAGACCATGCTTTAAGTCTGCCACAATTGTCCGTTCTCTGAGCAGTGCATTGTTCTGCAGTAATCTAAGTGTCTAGCACAATGTGAGTACTATTATTAGCTTTTCTAGTCACCCAAACTTACTGTAAACCAGTCCGCGTATATTGTTATGTAATTTCTCATTTCCTTTTTAAATCTGCATCGGTTTGCGGTTGGAAAACATACAATGACAAATCTGTTTTCAACTCTCTGGTAGAGCTGTGTAGCCCCGGGGGTGTAGCATTTTAAGGACCATGTTGGAACTATTTTTTATACCCTTATAGGCGGAAATATATAGGCCTACAACGTGCAACGGTCGCTAAGAGCCAATCAGACCGTGGGTTCCCATGACTACAGTTCCACTCTAAGAATAGATTACTGGCCGTCACGGCTGTATCAGACTGAGGCTGAAGAGCATGCAGCTAGCGTGTTACTGAGTCAAGTCCCTATATCACACAGACAGTTGTCGACATGAGCGATCGTTGCAAGGCGGGTGGTCAATATGATCAATCCATCTCGTATCGTGTGCAACGCCAATGTAGAGTGTGAATTCAACCCTTAGCTACATGATTTATAACTGCAGTAACACAGACCTGTACCGCAGGGCTATTACTTCCCTTTGCGATCTACGACTCTCCAACGTATTACCGTTCATTCTTCTTCACAACTTTGGACACATACACACGGACAAGAAGTTCACCAGATTCATAAGCATAACCTGTCTGATTCTTGTTCTTAAAAAATGGCCTTTCTCTAATAATACATCACATATCGTGTTTATCAGACTCTATACTTGAAATAGGCAGTTTTGTCCGCCTCAATGGAACTCACTCACTTGCGTAAGTAGCAATATTTGCTAAAATCAAATTAATTATTCATGAGGGGAAGTGTGGATCGCCAGTATCGGTAGTGAGTGATGTAATCACGGTGTTTACTTTTTATAATTCTGGCACACGACTGACACGCGACCACGCCCGCAAATGCTACCGCGGTACTCATAGACACTCCATGGAGGTACTACCCACAGGTGTACGGAACGTTTCGTAGATCGTCGTCGGATGGGAAGTGACTGACACTGTGAGGCCGAAGGCCGAACCTCGGTGGAGTACCGAGGTATAGAGTACCGAGGTTCGGCCTTCGGCCTCACAGTGTCAGTCACTTCCCATCCGACGACGATCTACGAAACGTTCCGTACACCCGTGGTACTACCTGCATGATGAAATCGCCCGGCAGCGTGTGTGGTCTTTCTAAACCGATTTGGGATGGCATACTATGGTTTCAGTATGGCTTCCTTCACCGACTATCGGTCATCATTCTCTATGTTAACTCTACTGGAAAATGTAAAACGGAATCCTCTAACATTGGACTGAAAGATTCAAATGATTTTGAGAATGAAATCTTTCCTCAAAACGCAATCTGATTACACTTCAAAGCTTCGTTCACTATTCTGAGGTACTCACCATACCTGTATGAAGTTTTTTGCAGTTTTCACAGGAAGTACAATGTGCATGCGTAAATCATGCATCATCGTTCTATTTTTTCAGCGACTGCTGTAATCATTGATCACTTGACAAGATTCCATTGACGTCATTTGGATCCATAGAGAGAGTGCAACTTTTACATATGAGATGTAATGTGACCAAGCTGAAGGAATCTGCAAAGCTTCTACCTCCATGGTCTAAATGATATCAGCACTTGATGAGAGGCAATGGGAAGACACAGCATTGGGAAAAGCCCATTGGCCCTGAGTAGGTCTGTTGTCACCATTAATTTTTAATACAATCCTTTTCGAACCCTATTGAAAACTAGCCGTATTTTGTTATCTACAGGACATCTGCATTCAGAAATGGGTTTAACCCTTTGACTGCTGTAATTCTTCCCATCAAAATTTTATGTAATCTTTTACCAAATTTTATGAACTTTTCTGTAAGTTTTTTTCATAATTTTGGATCAAATGGATATCACATTTCACCGGCTTCATGTTTTTGTCAAAATTTTGGCAAAAATCAGAAAAAAATTTACTGTGGTATATTTTATCAAAGTGACAAAATTGACTTCGCCACTCAAAGGGTTAAATGGTTGATGCAAATGATGTGTAAAATCATAACTTGAATCAACATGTTATGCAACCATTGTGCTATTGCAAAAATCTAACAATTAGCAAAGTTATGTGAATGTAACAATCACTACTCAAATTACACATGCCATGAAAATTCTCATTTCATCTAGTTCACTGAAGTATGGCATTTTGCACACCTACTTCATTGATGGCGATTCACATGCAAAAAAGCTATTCATAAAGCAGCGATATGTATGAGCTTAAGTGAATTGTCCATTCTTTCAATCATTTCAGTGCCATGTAGCCGATCAAATCTTCAAGTACATGTAAGTGATATCACTGCCTCTGATGCAATATTATCATTCACACCGCCCTCTACTGGCAACTTTGATCAGTTCAAGATCACTGCTGAGACGTAGCCTATGACTGCTGGAAGGGAAAACAATCCAGTTATTGAAATCATTCTTCTGAATGATAATTGCCCTGAAGTGAACTTGATTGGACTGGAATCTGACACTACATCCCTTGTAACTGTTGTCAAGGAAAATGCATCAACTGAAAGTTTATCCCGCACAACAAATTTTTCACAACTGGTGGAAGAGTTTCACAATACTGCAGTGCATGGTTCATGTACTGGTACATGTCAAATCAGACATTCATTGCTCACTCGATCAAGTTCACCAATATATATTCTGATAGGGCAAGACTTAACATGCAAACTGTTGTAAAATAGTGCTGTACCAGTTCTAAATCAGTGCCTTAAACCACGGTCCTTTGTGGAGGGAGCGTGTCTAAACTAGCATTGAAGGTTGATGCTGAAACAAATAGCATGTAGAAGATTTCAGATTGGTGTTAGAACCAACTAAATGATGAAATACACCTTTATGATAATTCAAAGAGCAGGGTTCATACTTTGCCTGATTTGAATACTCAGTTTATGCTTTGCCTTACCAGAACAACTGCTTTACTCATGCAATACTGTATATAATGTAATAAACAGCAAGGGGAAGTATCAACAGAAATCAATGCCTGTCAGCTGTACATCACAGAATGTGCAAAAATTTGAGTACCGCTGCATGTGTAGTGACAGTATTCTGAGTCATATTTGATGAGTTTTTATTCAAATGGAAATAATTAGTCCGAATAATATGCAAATTATTGGCCTGAAAGTGAAAAATCAAATAATTGGGAACAGGTCACCTGGTGTTGATATTTGTTTTGTTTTTTTATTTCGTTCATTATCCAATGGACACGATATTTGGGTTAATGGTATTTCACATTAAGAAAGCTCATGTTTTGTGTAAGTACCCTGGTATTTTCATCTTATGGTGATATCTGTCATCAATTGTTCTCATTTTCCCGATTTTTGTCAAAAATATACTCTTGTTGACCACTCTGCAGATCGCTTTGAAATGTGTCTGTTCAAAAAGGTGCTTTTGTACACTTTTGTTGAAATTATAATAAAATGAGTAAAATTGAAAGGTTTGGAACAATGAATTGTAATATTTAAAAGAGTTAAAACCTGGCAAGTTTGGAAAAACTTAGCAAAATGTTGACATTGCCAAACCGATTAAGGTAGGGGACTACCCATGTAGAGTGCAATATTAGCCAATCCCACAGGTTTACATGTAGAAATGCAAGAAAACTTCCTCCTAATATTGTCATAGAAACTTTCACAAAAGACTTGAAATAAGAACTTGTTGTGTAAATTATTTTCAAAAAGTGGTGTCACTATGCTGCATTCTAAATAAAACACCAACTTTATGCAATACTATACAAAAGAACCTGTCAAAACATGCTGACTCGGCAGTTTCTCTCAGTGTTCTTGAAAAACAAATTATTGTGCAACTTTATTAACTGGTCAGTATCACTCATTTTCCTCTCACACTCTATTTATTTGTTCAGCAATTTTTTCAAACTACACTGTAGGATATTGTGATACTTAAAGTTTCAATCAGCTCCCTGCATGTTTAAGGGTTGATTTTAATCTTAAAGTAGTGAAAACTTCATTAAATGAAAAGGTGATTGTCATATTTCTGTATTTGAGATGTACAACAAAAAACAAAAATGGAGAACTGCTCCTTCTCTCATTATTTTTGTCTACTCACTGTACCCCACACAGCATATACAAAAATTAGAAAAATGACTATATTTGCTACAACTTTCATTCCTGTATTTGCTGACATTATCAAAAAATGTTGGAAAAGTAAGCCTGACTGCAGTTGAAAAAGCATGGGGTAAGGGTTATTTCAGGAGTGCCAGTATATGTAATTTTTAATGATTTTTTATTTTTGCTTTGTATGTCAATAATCTAGTTGTACTTCTCATAACTAATATGTAGCTTGCTAACACAGTGTCTTTACACATAGAATGCCCTGTTATTGTTTACATGTGAGTTCCTACTTCCTTAAATAGCTATCATCTTATGCTTAAGAGTCAAACTACATGATATTGAAATGCATTGTGGGTAAAAGTTGACTTTTCGCTGCAGCAAGAGTTTGAGATAGTGATCTAATAAATACTTTAAACACAAGTGCAATCAGTTTAATGGCAAAAAATTCTGTAAGTGAAACTAGCCAACTCCTGCATCTTTTCAACTTTTTACGCATTTCAGGTATGAAATTCCCTTATAATAGGGATTTTACATGAAATTGATAGATAGCTACAATAATGATAAATTATACATCAAAAGAAAGTTCTCTTCAAGACCAATCGATTGCATTTTGTTTGATGAAAATTGGTCCAGTACGTGCAGAGATATGTCCTGTTGAATTTGAAAAAATCAGCTTCCTATTTAGAAATTATGCCATGGTAGACACCTGTAGTTTTCATTACAACCACGTGACCCCATATTGAACATTGTTTGAGGAAAATAGAATTGCAATTTCTAGTGCTTTTTGCAATAACTCAAGCATTTCTTATTGAAAATTGATGAAATTTTTTGTGGATATCGCTGATGAAATGTTCAATGGTTTTTAATTTTTATAAATGAAAAATATTATGAAAAATATTATTCAGAATGCTGTTTACAAGGTAAACAAATAAACAATACCTGTAAACAATCAAATGATACCTGTGACATTGATCACTGTATGCATTATGTATTGTGAACATCAACAGAAATATGATAATCATATTCCATCATATATTACTTTGCATATATGAAAAATGTTATTTAGATTTATGTTTACAAGGTAAACAAATAAACAACAATACCTGTAAACAATCAAATGATACCTGTGACATTTTAGAACTTGATTTAAATTTAACAAAATATTTTTTTATATTTTTTTTAATTTGAACTTCGGAATTTTTTTTTAATTTTTTTTGTGTGATTACAACTTTTATTAAATGATTATGAAATATGTCTGATTAATGTAGATTTTAAGTTTAACAATTACAGAGAACTTTTCCAAAAAGTCAAAAAAACTTCGTTCTCAACCCTTTTTCTATGCCGTAAAACAGCAACACGCATTTATAGAATGAACAACTGCATTAAACTGGATGCAAAATTACGCTGCCCCGGAAATACCATAGACCCTCGAAGTCAGCGGTCCGAAATACAAACCAGTGTAAAAACCAACTTTTCCAAAGTCCGGAACACCATCAATGAGGAAAGAACAAATTAATAATCTACGGCCTTTTTCTGCAGAGAGAACCAAAATAGTCCCCTTCTCGGGAACTAAAGATCGAAACTAAAATTTCAGTATAGTATCAGCAAAGTGCGTTGCACGTGCGTATGCCTACACTGCAGTGCTGGCTTGACAACTTCTCAGTGTCTATCGAAAAATATCACCCCGAAATCAAACTACTTCGAACAAGATAACGTTTGAAAGGGTAAAGTATATAAATATGTCTCTATAGATCCTTGCGTTTAATAAGAAGTCCGACAAATCTAGCTGCAAAATCGTGAACGTCGGAACTCGGCTTAGACCTGACACATGCGGCGAAGCGCTGATTACTTGTATGTGATTCCTGGGAGTGCCCGGATGTAAAGTTGGGGTGAAACCATACTCGCTAACCAGACATGAACTGAAAATGCTCACGTGTTTTCATAGATATTGCATTTGTCTGTAAATTTAAACTTTTGCCAATAGTTTTAAAGTTTTTTAAGCTGTGATGATCAAGATCATGGACATTATCATGTCAGACCAATGACAACGGCCTTTTTATTTACAAATATGAATTCGGTGGAAAAAATGCTGAATGTCTTTGGCTTCTGGCATTGTATCAGCATTTACATAACAAGTGCAATTGATTGGTACAGTGCTTCACACTGTATAGGCCAAAGTGATATCACCATAAAGTAATGAAAAGCCATATACGCATTCTTTCAGAAAACCATTTTTATTTTTTAAGAACTCAAGTAAAAGATAAACAACATGGCTATTTTGATAAATCTTTCAAGAAAATAGATTAAAATGAGCCATTGAGAAGGACATAGTTTAAATAGCAATAGAGAGTTAGTATGAGTAGTACGGAGAAATAATGGAGTGTTTTTGTGTAAGAGTAGTAAGGAGAAATTCCTCTGTATGAAAGTGGCTAACCAGTACTGGTCTTGCAAAGTGCCCTTGCTGAGTAATCGTTAAGTGTAATTGACATCACTGCAGAAATCTTTCAATTTTTTTCTTTACAGTTGATTGTGAGATCATACCATTCAGTGCAAGGGGTGGTAAGCTGTCAAAACTGTGAGCGTTTGGCGAGATTATTGTACCATCTCTCGGACTGAATGGTATGAACTCAATGTCAAGCTGGCGACGTCCTCGAAGCCCGGTGTCTTCAGTGTTTCAAAACGGCTGGAGAAAACATCAGGTTAACGTCAAATCAATGATATTTTGGGTTGGCTGGGCATGAAATAAACTGAACCTGTTTGTCCCACTTTTTCCTCGGGCAGTTCTCAGGCAGCTACGGGTAGTCACGGGCAGTAATTAGTATGACCGCAGTTTTTGATTTAATTCTATTTTACAATGCAATCCAAATTGGTTTGTGGTCACTATAGTATGACTCAAGTACACCACTTTGCATGCAATGGATGTTAGTGTAAATGTGATCAAGGCATGATCCATAGTCTGTTGTTGACTCCTCAATAACTTGTGTGTAGTTGAAGTGCTTTGTCATAAGTTCAGATAGTTGTCTTGTAGATTGTGTTTGCTTTTGTAAGTCAACATTGAAATCACCAATGATTACGGTTGGTAGATTGTACTCAAGTGTATGGATGAGCTGAAGAAGAGCATGTTGTAAGTTTGATGTAGGTGATGATGGTGGATTGTAAACACCAACAATTTGAACTAAACCAAATGTTGTTTTGTGTATTGCAATTAAGAAATCTGTATTAAAACAATGCAGTGTCTGTGGGGTAGCTTCAAGAGTGTTTTCTTTGCTGTACATAACCATACCATGATATGGTCTGGTGTTGTTTTGACGGTTTTATCATCCTGTCTGAAAAGGTTGAAGTCTGCTATTTTGAAGTCATCATTGTGATCGCCGGTTTGTAGTCTTGATTCACTGCAAATTAGTACATCAGCTGAAGTTAAGCTGAAATCACTAGCAACATCTTGAAAATGGCAATGAAGAGATCTCACATTTTGATAAGTAATAATGAATCTGTTCGATATAATATATGGTAATGTGAAACAGAGTTGTAGCATGGAATGGGTTCTCATGCGTTGCATCTCTTGTGTAACATCAGTGCTAACTGATATTTGATTTTCTTGTAATGTGGTTATGTTGAGACCTGTAAGTTTAGTCACTCTGCTTAAAGCAACATAGTGTACATGACACTGATTTCTCTTGTTTGCTGTACTGAAGTCCACAACCACATTGTTAAGTGTATCACCTTGACAACGATGTATTGTTTTGGCACTAGCTGGTCTGAGTGGAAATTGTTTTCTCACAACTTCTGCATTTTTGTGTCTTCCCACTCTAAATTGCCGTGATATCTGTAAAACTGGCGTCCATCTGTGAGATACTTTGTCATGTATTAAATGCCGTTTTTCACGTCGCAGGTTTTGCCAACACAATCGTCATCAAATAAAATCCATAGAATAGTAACATGATGCAAATCAGGTCCATCGATGTATTTGATTACTCCTGGAGTACCATTTATCAATCCATCATTTACAGACAGATTAATGCAAAGCTCAATACGCTGATTTGTTCCAATGATAATTTAGAAACTAACCCCATTGTTTTTTGAGCAGGAAGCATGACAACAATACCTAATGTTTTGTGTTTTATGATCTCAGAGACATCGCCAATGACTGTATCAGTAGCAGGTATACATGTTTTTATTCCTGTAAGTCTGTCATATGCTATTGCATTGTGGTCATCAACAAGTCTGTTCTCGCAATAAAGATGTACTGTCGACTCATCAATAGATGAAGTTTTTTTATCAACACTGACTATTCGAGTTTGCAGAACTTTTATGTCATGAGATGTATGCTTTCCCTCACGTATACGGTTGAGTAATTTAGCAAAATTCTGGTCATCCTTTTGCCTCATAATATCTGTTAATTCAAACATTTTGAACAGGTCTTTCCAGATGTTGACAGCCAATGGCCCATAATCATGTTGAAGGTCGTTAAATATCCAACCATCAAAGACAGGTTTTAATTGATATAAGTCGCCAAAGCTAACAACGCTGACACCACCAAAGATTTTATTGTTGGCCATTATCTGTTGTAGTCTGAGATTGATATAATTTAACATACCATTACCAACCATGGAGATTTCATCTATGAATATGACTTTTAAGTTCCTGTATTTTGCTTGTAGAGTATTAAGTCTTTCTGATGTCAGTGGTCTATAATGAAAACCTTGGGATGCAGGAATTTGAAAAGCTGAATGAATTGTAGTACCCTTAATGTTGTAAGCAGCTTTTCAGTAGGTGCAACTAGTAATAAGTGTATGTTGTCAGGATTTTCACCAGGAAGATTTGAAAGATATTTTAAAAGTACTTGATACAATGATTTGAGAACAAGAGATTTCCCTACACCAGCGCCACCTGTTAAAAAATATTTAACGGCTCTGTCCTTGTTTTCATCCAATGTACTATGTGATAGAATATTTCTTTTTGTTTCTTGTTGAGTTTCTGTAAAAGTGGATATAATTCATTATCAGCCATTCGTGGTTGTTGAAGATCTTCAATAATGGGATTATTGTACTGATGCCAATGTCCTGTCCAATGTCATATTTAGAATGACTCTCATCACATGGTGCAAACATACTCAATGTGTCACTTGGCCTTGATCCTTCTAAAATGTCTTGATGTTCCTGATGTTGTGTATTTGGAGCAACATTATCAAACATATCAATGGCTGTGTTTTGTACTGCTTCAATAGCTTGATCTAATTCCTGAGCATTTTATTGTACTCCTTTTCTTAGAATCTACTTCAAATTTCACTTGCATGTAACGATCATAGTATGTTTTGCACCCTGCAAGGAGTTCATTTTCATTTCGCCAAGGATAAAACAACATTATTAACTCTCTGTAATGATTTTCTTTGTCTTTTTCCCTATGGAAACGAACATATCTGATAACTTTACTTTTGGTGCGTTTTTTATACACAAGGCCACGTATCTGATATATTGTGTTGTTTTCATCATCATCATCCTCTTCATCAGTTTTGTAGAAGTCATCATTATCTTGATAATGATCTTGCGGGTTATCTTTTAACTTTTGAAAACTGTACCATGCTGCCAAGTCTGCCAAGCACAATTTCTCAAGGGCTTTTGGGCGCCTCTCATATTTTTTCAAGATGCTATCACTTTCTATGTCAGTAGCATTTGGACGCATGTTTTGTATGTCATCAAGAGGTTTCAATAGGATAACTCTATCATCAGGGGGTGATGTGTTAATAAATGTGAAGCCGCGTGAAGCTCTTCTTAGTCTCATTTGCATAACAAGGTAAACAGCTTCTTGAGCACTAACTTCAACATGATTAAGGAATTTGTTTCCTATATGCCTGACACTTTCTCTGATATCATGACATCCTTCCCTTGCTTCTTCCACAGCCCTACTGAGCAAATTACTCATTCCACGTTGAGCTTTACTAATGTAAGATGCGATGTACATGGCACATGCATATGGATCAAGAATGAATTGAATGTCCATGTTTGCTCTCCAAGCTTTGAGTAGGGTTTCATTGTAGCTGTTAATTCTTATTTCATTTGGTGACCTCTTGAGGAATATTTTGTCTGATGTTAGAGATGACTGTATTGCATTAATATAGGTTTGTTCATCAAGTTGTAGTTTATTTAAGAATTCAGAAAAAGAAAGAGTTTCTCCAAATTGTAAATCAGTAACAACAGTCTTGATATTTTCATAGTGCTTTTGAAGGATCTGTTCTGTGCTTTCATCAGTATCCATTGGCAATGGCTGCAATATCATTGTTCTTGGCATAGGTGGCACAGGAAATCCAAATCTGCAAACACATTGGCCTTTTTTCTTACAGGTTTTTGCATGTCTGTGCATTTGATAATTTATCAATTCAGCGAAGGATTCATTACTGGTATCATTTGAACATGTAATATACTGATCTATGAATTGTGTGATGTCATCATCACTATTTTCACCATATTGTGGTGCATCTTTAATCCATACAAGCATGTGTATATGTGGTGATCCTCTTTGTTGGAATTCCACTCTGTAAAAGTAATCGTGTATTTCACCAATTGGATGATGTGAGCTCATTAGGAAATCATGCATAAATCGTTGAAATGAATAGTCAAAGTGTCGAGCACACGTAACAGGGTCAGATTTTATCAAATCAGATTTTGTATTCCAAGACATGTTCAATACATCGTCATCTGTGTATTCCTTGTTGTGAACTGTCCTTCCAAGAATTTTCAATAGATGTATCCATTTAGATTCTGCTGATGAAAATGACATGAAAAATGTTGGAATACCAAGTTGACGTATCATGGCAAATATATCTTTCTTTGCACTCTCCCAGTATGGTGGTGAACCTCTAAGTGTCTTCAACACTCTGAATCCCTCATCAAGTCGAACAATTTTATCAACATTTTGTGGTGATTGAAGCTCACCAGCTGTTAATTTGCGGCCCTTCAGATTACATTTTCGCAAACATAATGTTGCCTTGTCTTTAATCTGCTTGATTTGTAATTTTTTTAGTTTAAAGAAAATGTTAGGCATCGACTTTGCAACTCTCCTATCTTTGTGTCGAAGTTCCCATTTACACAATGTACTATATAATACAGGGACTATGCGTTTCTTTTGTCTGGGTGACCACAATATATTGTTGGAAATGAGAGCTCCTCAGAATATTTGTCTTGAAATATCCTAGTGGTTTATTGTTCTCGCTCCTAGTGGTTTATTGTTCTCGCCTGGTGCATAACAAACTGCGCCATCAGAGTCTGTGTGTTGATCATATAAAGGTGATAGCATTGTATCCAGTGTGCCAGCAGGATGATCTTCCAATTTTATTTCTTCAGTCCAATTATCATCATCATCATGATCATCATGATCATTACTGTCATCTTGTTTACATGTTTGTTTGTCAGACATGTGAGAATAATCATGATCGTCATTTTCCTCACAAAATTCCTGCCAATTGTGGTTTCATCCTTTCTGCAAACAACCCAATCTGTAGATATTGTAATCAGTTCTGCTTTATATAAGGGGCTATTTTTAACTAACCAATTAGCTGCTTGTAAGACTTTCACTGGTCTGACATTCTCTACCTGATAGGCATGACTATAGCTAATCTTTCTTTAAATTTGACAGGTATTGTCTGCGATTCATTTAAAGTTCTAGGTAATGTAGAGACAGTAGTTGATACATCAGCTATAACATTGACTATGTTACCTCTGAGACTAACTTGTCTACCTCTTGGCAATTCTCTTATTTGCATGAATGGAATGCGTAAGGCAACAAGTCTTTCTTCTAGTGGATGTAACTGTAACTCGGGGGGAATTAATGGAAATGAATGTTATTGGCCACAGAACAAGGAGGCAACTTTGACTCTTTTAAATATGAATAACAAGTTTTACATAATGGTGCCATATCATTATCTGTAGCCTGAGATGATGCAAAGGTGTTTAACTTTTCTTTAACATTATTGTAGTTCAAAACACTTTCTCTGTACCACAGCTGTTGGCAGCACACACATACAAAATTTGGGCCATTCTGAACTGCACCGTGAAAAATTTGTATCAGCTCTTCAATAGATTTGGCAGCACTACATCTTCTGTTGTTTAGTTTGTTTAATCTATCTCTCATTTGCTCTCTCTCTCTATATGATTATCAGTTCTTTTAATACTTTTAATATTGGCATCTCTGATCTTTTCGCTTTCCCTGAAGACCTGGTCAGTTCTCTTTGTCTTTTTAGCATTAGCATTTCTTTCCCTTTCATTTTGTCTGTACTCATCATCACACCGTCTTAATTTCTTCGACTCCCTATTTCTGTTGTTTTCAGTTTGTTTATATACATCATCACTTCTCTTTGTTTTCTTAGCAATTACATTCCTTTGTCTTTCAGTTTGTCTGTACTCATCATCACACCGTCTCAATTTCATTGATGTCCTGTTTTCTTGTTTTCAGTTTGTTTATATACATCATCACTTCTCTTTGTTTTCTTAGCAATTACATTCCTTTGTCTTTCAGTTTGTCTGTACTCATCATCACACCGTCTCAATTTCATTGATGTCCTGTTTCTCTTGTTTCAGTTTGTTTATATACATCATCACTTCTCTTTGTTTTCTTAGCAATTACATTCCTTTGTCTTTCAGTTTGTCTGTACTCATCATCACACCGTCTCAATTTCATTGATGTCCTGTTTCTCTTGTTTTCAGTTTGTTTATACACATCATCAGCTCTCTTAGTTTTCTTAGCATTGACATCTCTTTGCCTTTCAGTTTGTCTGTACAGCTCATCAGTTCTCATAATTTTCTTAGCATTCATATCTCTTTGCCTTTTAGTTTGCCTGTATGCTGGATCAGCTCGTTTATTTTGCTTGGCTGTTAAATCTCTTTGCTTTTCGCTTTGCCTAAACTCTATTTGTTCTCTCTTTTCTCTCTTGGCAATCATGTCTCTCTGTTTCTCTATTTCTCTATAATTTACACAATGTTCATTTTGCGGCATAGAAGATTTCTCTGTTTGTACTGGTCCAAAACTGTTTACATTTATTGCTTGTGACAAATTTTGCTCTGTGCTTTGCAGAAAGTCATAGTGACCACTATCAATTTCTCCTTCAACACGGATTGCATGATACAAAAGATGTATACTTACAGAAGAATTACCAACAGTCTCTAATGGTTCACTTAAAGTGTCAAGATGAACTGCAATATTAATGTTATATGCAAGCGCTGCAGCATTTATTTCAATGTCCCCTCCATAAGTTGCATTACCTGGTTCAGATCTGGACATATACTGCCTATAGTCATCTTGAGAGACAATATGCCATCTTTCATATTCACCTTTAATTGGATCCTCATA
Source organism: Ptychodera flava (assembly GCF_041260155.1). Classification (NCBI taxonomy): domain Eukaryota; kingdom Metazoa; phylum Hemichordata; class Enteropneusta; family Ptychoderidae; genus Ptychodera; species Ptychodera flava. The sequence continues at coordinate 2,907,130 of NC_091928.1, forward strand.
TCTGTCCCAATGTTCAATTACATAGTCAACAGTATGTACTCTTATTGCATGATGATGATCTTGTGTTCCATAGAGTCCTAGACTTATAGCACGGAACAAGCAATTACCATCACCTTCGACATTAACCTTTGTGTAACATCTGTGAGGAGTCTGCAACTGTCTTTTTCGTTGCATGTACAATTACTTCTTTCATTTTTTGCTTTTATGCTCAGTTTTTTTACTCTCATTGTACTTTTATAGTAACGTTGTGTTATGGGTGTGCTTAATATTATAATAAGTTCTTACAGTCAATTCAAGCACTTGTATACGAAGAAAAATTAATAATTTGACTGATGTTGCTTATTGCTTCCTTGATTTCTTCTGATGCTATGAAAAGTGAAACCTTAAAAGTTGAAGTATTGATGAAAGAATGATTGTGTTTGTTGAGATTGTAGACTATGAATGTGTTATTGCTTGTCAATATTGTGCAGTTTAGACGTTGAACCCTTTCACTACAAAATTTAGGTCCAACTTTATTGGGGAAGCTGGACCTAGACAGAAAAAAGCAGTTAAAAGGGTTGTCAGTAATAAGTAGACAATGATAGAATGTGGTATGACTGTTCTTGTTTATTATGAAGTAAATGAATGCCAATTTTCAGAAATTGTAGAGAAATGTCAGTCTTCCTTATATATTCAGTACGCTGAAGTAATTCTATTTGATTGCAATAATCTGCCTGTAAACAATACTCTTGTTTCCTATCAGGAAGTAAATGATAGAGCACTAACTTGTGTGCTGTTAAATATTCACGGTATAATTTCACAATGTACACTGAGGAAGACAAAGACAAAACTTTACTGCCTTATTTTTTTTCTTCTGCAAGTTAATACTGAATATTATCAATGTCAAATCAGTTGTGATCTAAATGCGAAATTAACCACAACAGTGTTTGCTCAAAGTACTATCAGCAATGTTGTAACCAATGCTTGTTGACTATCAATTTGTGATCTTGAACGCGCCTCTACAGGCAGTCTGTACCGTCTATGGGCAACTGTGCCTCAACTGGGCAGTCTGTGCCTCTTATAGGCAAGTGATTGTGTTGTACCCCTTTGGGCAAGTTATTGTTTGCGCCTCCTATGGGCAAATGATTATTGCGCCTCCTATGGGCAAGTTATTATTGCGCCCTTGCTATGGGCAAGTTATTATTGCGCCTCCTGTGGGCAAGTTATTGCTGTGCCTCCTATGGGCGAGTGAATGTCACCACGTATATGGCCTCCTGGTATAATCTGTTAAAGAAACAAAAACTCAAAGTAAGACATCCATTGCATCCTGTTAAATATACATATTTGTACCAGTGAAAAAAATTGGCAAAAAAGATGAATTTGATGTTTTACAACATGTAAAGAACTTATTCCATTTTTTTCATGGAAATTATTGACCAACAAGTTCATCATTGATGACACGACACCATTCCTACAAAGGCAAGTTGCATGACATTGGTCCAGGTATGTCAGACATATCTTTGTGAATGGCCACAAAATATAACATAATGGCTGCCTGATGGCATTGATAGTATCAAAGAACAAATTGAAATCGGTTTGGGCATGTCTGAAATATCTACCTAGATGCCTGAATGCACACACAATGAAAAGCTGCATGGACTAACAAAGAATGGCAAAAGTGAATGAACTCACACAAAAAAATATGTGGATTTAATTGGAATGTCCTAATGAATGCCCTGTGGTGATGTAATCATCAATAGACCACTTCTGCAAATGAAAAAAAAACATAACACCAAGGATTAAAATGACCACTGTCATAAATTTTGTTGACTCCATGAAGTGCCATATCATTTACTAGAACAGTGATACAACATTATCGAAAGCTCTGTTAACATTTCTCACACAACTTCAATGTCCAACAATCTCTTCAAATAGCTATCTATAATGTTTTTGATGTGTGTATGACATGTCATTTTGTTTTAATGAAATATAAGGGCAACACACGGATGTAAATCTCATCAATTAAGTTTATCTTTTAGGACCCATTTAAACCTCATTAGTTCACTCATAGAGTATACTTTTCATGAATAATAAATGAATTCATGGTTTATCATCACTTTGTCCTGTGACATTTCATCACATTACCATTTTGTCCTCATAATGATTCACTCAAATTAATCTGCATATTACTAAACTTGTGTAATTTTTTACAAGCTGTACTTTAGAAATTGTCAAAATTTACAGGATGGAAAGTCAGGAAATCTCCACACTACACACACACACTAATTGATCAGTTCCTACCAGCCGACAGGCTTTATTGATCTATCAACAATTACAGTGGTGGCCTACTCACAGGATCTTGCAAGCAATATTTGTCTGGAAGTTATGAATATGATGAATAAATGTCATTTTTTCATTATACAAGCCTTCCCACCTATGGGGTGGACCATTTGATATCCTGGGGGGGGGGGGGGTCTGGAAGATTTTTGGGGGCATTTTACATTCTTATTCGCTTTTGATGGTAACGCATTTTCCAAGCACAGTCTTTGCCACTGAGTACCAACCATCGAAATTCAGTAGCTTGTCCCACATTATAGGAAACTAAAAAAGTATGTAAATGATCAGACATATTATTATGACGATATCATGAAAATATTACTGAAACCCTTTCGGAGCACCACAACAGACCCTATACACAAACAATAATAGTAACTATTCATCATTGCTACCAGTGTACCTAGAATATCCATGTCCCCGCGACATCTACGAGAACGAAAACTATTGCCCAATCTAAAATCCCTAACCCTAATCTATGGCTTTGCCACGACAAAATTAGGTGCCACGACAAAATTAGCCTAACCAGCCTATGACTCTCGTCGATTGTCACAAAACAATCTTTACGTGGACTATTTTTATGAAATAGTAATAACATTGACACCAGTCAAGTTGTTATTCTTCGTGCAGGACCTCTCGTGTACGCTAAGGGATACGCTGTCGGGCCGGACCCACGTGGGTTTTGGAGACAGTGCAGCGTACACAGAAATCTACCCGACCTAGCTAGCTCTGCGTACCGTGCTGTGTGTTTCAGGTGTTACACGGCCCCACCACATCTAATGGATGAATTCTACAGAGGAGCCAGCGTAGCTGACATTGGCGCACGCCAAGAAAACATTTAATCACAGAACAGTGAAGCGTAAAGTAATGGATTCTTTCAATCATGCTACAGACTTTTTAAGGTTTGTGACAGAGGGCCTTGTCTGCCTTCTTACAATGAAGCAACTACAGCTGTCATCTCTGAACAGTCGACCCCAAGACTCACTTTATAATGAGCCAACAAACGTGCGCCAGAAAATCTCAAAAGCCGTTGCTCAAAAAATATGGGTCTAAATGAATACAAAGGATTTGGAAGACCTCATTAGACTAGATGAAAGATGTGATGATGTAGATGATAGTGGCGGGGGCGGTGTAACGCCGAAACACACAGCAGGGTACGCAGGGCAAGAGCCGACCGTACAAATCTATGCCATGAAAAAGTCAAGTTCGGAACTACAGCTCCCAGTCGCGATCGAGTCACAGTCGCGCTCCTTCTCGATTCTTTTGATGCATGTACCGTACTATTCACTTTCTCAACCGTAAACTCAAAGCGTCCAAGTCAAATCGTGGTATCGAACAAAGGTGCATACATCAAATCACGACATAGAATCAACACATCACACACAAATTACTTTGAATTACTTACCGACACCACACCGACAGTCCATCAAAATCACGCTTCAGAATTTGTACAGCAAAAAGCCGGATAAGCGTACTCACAGCACAGAAAGGCTGTGGAGACAAGCGAAGAACTATGTGCTCGTTATGATACGACGGTATAACTTGATTTACGCGACGATGGCGGGGAGACGAAATGTACAAGTACAGTAAGTGCAGTAAGACTGGCTTTATGCCGCTAGGGTTTGTGGGTAAAATGTATCCAGCTGTAGCCAACCTGGACAAGCACATTTCACAGCACCCTCAAACAGTCGATTGTTTTCACTTGTCATACGCGGCGTAACAGAAAAATTAAAACTTTCATAACTTCATTAATATCCAAGCCACGCCCACCAAAACCTTTTCAGTTCTAGCCATTTGAATTCTGAAGATGTCTACCAAATTTGACTGAAATACGTTCAGCCGTTTTTGAGAAAATGGACCAACAGACAGACAGACAGACAGACAGACACACAGACACACAGACAGACAGACAGACAGACATCGCTGCGACATATGCTCACGTGTTCACACGTGAGCAAAAAAGGGCCTTAAGCATCATTTTTCGCATCGCCAGACTTGTAATTATTGCAGAATTACAATAAATATATATCATAAAATTAATTTTTGGGCCGAACGTTTAAGGATATCAAGATTTTCTTTCAAAAATACACAAACAAAACACAAAGTTTGATCATTGATTGAGTTTTTCTCGGCCGATTTTAACGTTCGCCCCCTCAAAATGAAGCCCATGATCTCGTCTTTCGTACTACCCCTAAAAATTAGTGATGCGGTCGGAATAAGTCATGCGGAGAGCCTATCAAAGAGGTATATATTCGATCGCTTTCCCGGGACATTTGAGATCACGGCACAACGCTCAAAATCGCCGGTACGCGTGAGTTTGTAGTCGTGCTGCTTTGCCATTTATCGTAGTACAAAAGTGAAAATTTCCCAAAATGAAGTTAAAATAATAATCTTTAACACTAGTACTACAGTTTCATTTTCTCTGATTATTTGGTCTGTTTAAGAATTAACACGAAAGTTCGGACTAGACCTGCATCGAACGCGTACGTTCAACACGAATGTCATGTGACCTAAAATCCCTACTTATAACCTAAAATTTTACTTGGACTTCTGTAATCCAACATGTTTTTTAACCTGTAAAAATATATCATGTTGAAAATAGGATGACAGCCTGAGACTTTTATGACTAACTTAGGGAGGCAAAATTGTATTTACAGTACTGAGAATTTTAGTCCAGACTAGAACTGATAACAATGCAGTCTATGCATGTACTACCGTGCATGTCATTATGCTTTGGAAAGCAGAACACAAAACTATTTGACATATAAATCACAGAGACAGCAGAGACAGACAAAGCTCCAGAGTGAAGAGAATTGGCAATACTGTGTTCCCAATGGAACTTTCATTATTTTTTATCGGAAATTTTCTTTCCAGAAATCGTCTTTTTCAATCAATAAACAAGTAGGTTATCACGTCCAACAGTGTGTGTTGAAAAGTTGGTGAAATATTGTATATTTTACAGTCTGTAGATAATTAGTAGGTGAACGCTTTGTATGATTACTTAGCTCTGAGTTTATGACGCGTGGCCATGCCAAACGCGGTGATATAATTTGATACAGTTCATAGTAAGCAAATGTGCACTGGCGATCACAAAATTCTTCTTTCAACGAAAATTATATTGTATCACTTATTCTGGTAAGTCTTTGAGCGAAAACGTGCAAAAAGGCAACACAGTTGATTTTCAGGGCATTGATAATTTACGTTGATAATAAAACAACATGCAGTCAAAAAATGTTTCAACATTTGATTGGGCATGTGGCTATCTGAAACGCTACCTATTTGAATTTAGTTCATCATTGTTGCTGTCATGCAAAGGTAAGAATACTCCCAATAGTGGTAAACACAGTACAGGTAATTGTACAGCCATCAATCCCAAGTCAAGCAATGCACCTACTCCGAGACATCAATCGAAAGACAAGGATAGAAATTGTGATGGCAATTTTAGTAGCAGAAGGAATAATGATGGAAATAGCCCTGAAGGTGAGACTCCACCAAAAAAGTCCAGGTTAAGTGAACGTCTGGGACATGTTTTGTTATTGTAGCATTGGGCAAAAAATCCATAGATGCATCATTTCATGATGGACCTTTTCAACTGGTTTCTCATGATAAAGTTGAATTTATTAGAGATAAGTTGCAATATGGAGAACAAAAATTTAATGTTAATTGTGGATCAGAGTTGTGCCGAAACTGTTTCTTAGGATGCTATAAGGACAGAAAGCCGTACTGGAAAAGAAAACGGGAGGATGTTCAGAGAGGTTCACCAAAAGATGATAGAATTTGCTGTGTACCGGTATGTGAGAAAAAGCATGAGAGATTTACATCAGACAATTGGTTAGATAAAAACAGTTCAAATTGTACAGTTTATTTTACAAAAAAAATTAAAAATCTTTGCAATGTTTGTTGGAAAGATTTTATGTACTTTGATGAAACTGCAACATGTTCTGTTTGTGAAAGAGAATGCATGGGAAATTGTTCATTTGTTGAAGATGCAACAGACGATATGCAACAATTTTTTTTTGCTGGTGATGAAGGGCAGGTAAAGTCTACTACAAAGTCCTCCATAATTTGCACTGACTGTAGTCTGTGTTTTCATACAGATCATGATACAGATATTGCAGACACAGATACATGTAATTCAAATGTATACACTGAATTATGTGAAATAGTAGCAAAGCATGCACTTAATGTGATCAGTGAACATCAATACATATTAATTTCAAAGTGAACTAATGAGACTGTGTGAAAAATTGCTGATAGAACGTCTTGGTATTCCTTTTGTGAAGAAAAGACAAAAGACTGTTTTCAATAAACTTGTATTGCACAAAGATGATAACTGAACACAATCTAATGACCTGCTTTAAAAGTTCAAAATTAGGAAACATGATATTTGATCCCAAATCAATCTCATTGGCTGTTGCAAGCCATATCTATACACTTAAGGAAGAAATGTCTAATCTCAAGTCAATGTTGCAGGATACCCAGACAAATGCAATAAATATTGAAAAAATACAGCAACTCATCAAAAACCAATGAAAAAATTTCCATCAACAGCAAACTTTGACTTTCGCATAATGTTTTCAAATTCTGAAAGTGCAATTAGATAAATGCAACAATTTCTCCTTGATGGAGCAATATTTAGAGCCTGAGCTACTTCAATTTATAGGGCAAATTTGTAACATTGAAAGCAAACTGCAAAGTAGAGAGTGTGCTACACATGAAACAGATAGTGAAAGGGCTAAAATCCACTCTCTCAAGCTTAAACTACAAATGGTTGTTGCATTACTCTATTATCTGATAAGCAAACCATTTTCCTTCAAACCCTTCTTGGATTATCTGCCTACGCAAATGGCTTGTGAGATCGCGTTTTCCAGGTGTTAAACATGTTTGGAGTGTTATGTAGCATATCCCAAATTCGAGCTCATGGCTCATTTTGGTCAAGAACAAGGAAAGCAATACAAGAATTGCAACCAACAAAGTTTTGGCGTGTTAATTACATTTGACAATCTAAACTTTAAAATGAAATTTGCTAAGACACTGAAATCAAGCAGGGCACCCCTTGCCAGAATGTTAAATTTGTTGACATCACAAGTGAGCCAAAGGTCAAATGTATATACTCCAAGCACTTTGAATGAATCATTCAACAGTCCACATGGTTCACAAATTCAACTTTATCCCCAGTCAGGGTCAGCTAATCTTCTAACATCAGGCCAATTAGATGACCAGACTGGAAATGATATTCCACACTGATTGAAAGAGCTTCTCCCCCAATTGATGAAGTTGCATCTCCTAATGGTCAACATGGCATTGTATGTACCAGTACTGGTTCAGTAGTAGAAAGCCACTTTATTCTACAAGAAAATGAAAAAGACAATTGCATATGAAAAGCTGAAAGCTGAACTACTGAAAACTACACAGCTTAGAAAAGGTACCTGTGGTAATAAGACATTAATAGATGATCTTTTACCAAACTTGCCACATTGGAGCCCATCAGCAGGGGACAACATTGTATATGCAACTGTCAGAGAAGCTGATGCAAACAAAAAACATAATTATACAATCTTATTTGTTTGATCTTAAGGCTGACTTAAATGTTGGTAATGGTGGGCCAACACAAGTGCTAAGGAGGAGACAAACAGACATATGCAGCAGTCAAAAATTTACAAAAACAAGATCCTGAGTTATACAATTGGTGCCTACCAGTTCATGGTGACTGGCATATGCTTAAAACAGCAAGTGAGGTTCTGAAAATCTTTTGTGGGATGGGGGCTTAAAAGAACTAACAAAACTATGTGGGCACCAAAACCCAGACAGTGTTTACCAATGGCAGGACATTCATGCACGAATCTTTGCTTTCAGAAGCTGAAGATTTATGGCAGAGAGCTGACACTACAATGACATTTTGGGACTGGGTTGATTACAACAGCACTGAAAGAAATTCAATGAATTGTCATGGTTTTGGTATGGCTGCTTGTTCTTTCTGAATGGGTATATAGCAATGTACATTTCCATCCATACTGGAAACTGGTTTCTACGCATATCATCAATGAAAATCTTAGCTCTGCTGTTTTCTGCATATGCAAGAGACAGATATGAAGAACTTGTTGCAAATACACTGCGTGACTTTCACTTTTTCCCAGCTGGTGTATTATCATGTTTTGAAAATGGTGAGTGGACAATGAATATAACAGGCAAGCCATACCATAACCTTGCCCTCGATGAACGACATGAGTGTGTGATAAATCGCAGATTAAAACAAATTACAAAACATCCTTCCCATTTCCAAACTGTTACCCTGGCAGATTTCATGGGTTATCTGGAAAAAGTCCTGAGATTATTTGAAGGTCACATTTTCAAATATACCTGCAAAGTTTCCCAGTACACTAAAAGATCTTCAAAATTTAATCCTGAAAGAGTAAAGCTTATGAGAGCCGAAATGAAAGCTGTGAGTCTCCTTTCAACTGAATCGGTCAGACATTTACTCAACCCATTCAGACGCAGGGCACCCCATTGTTACTTAGTAACTGGGCAACACCAGTACAGACCTTCAGATAAAACATGTTGGAAAGGATAGATTTCTAAAATATGTCGGCAATATGTGTTGAACACTGAAGCAAAGCAGAAACGAAAGCGAAGTAGACTAAATACATTCACCAAGGAAACAACACAAAAGATCACAGGTGTCTACACTTGCCCAGTTTAGGACAATTCTTAGATGTACATATGCAACAATGAGAGAGAGTGGGATAAGTATTAGTCAGAGTGTCCCCTTTCCCCTTGCTCTGTCAAACACATCAGGGGAAATGTGGAAAAGGGTAAAGGCAAACTTCAAGGAAACTCTCATTCAACTGAACTTCATGGAATCGTCTTCCGGACAGATTGTACATTCTGGAATGAGCCATGCACTGAAGTAATTATTGATGTTCTACGCTTCATACATGAGGGCCCCAACAAATTGTAAAACTTACTGCTCCATTTATTATGATCTTTGTACAAATTACAATTTACGTTTTAGCTGAAAAGTTATGATGTTTATGATATTATTCCTGAGCAATATAAACAGTATTGACAAATATGCTATTCAAGGAAACGTTGAGCTTTTGTGCTATATATACAAATGATGACTGGACACTAAAAAGAATGTGGTAATAAATATGATGAGAATGTCACTTCTTACCTGTAATTATTGAAATATTTCCAATATCCATGCACCTTGTAGTATGGAGTGAATTTCCTGTAGCCTCTAAAATTATGGGCAAGATGGGTTTCGATGGGTTGTGGTGGTTCGTAAACAGATATTTTACTCTCACGAGACAGGCCATCAAATATTCACACCTGAAATATAATAAGTAGATACAATACTAAGTAAGGTCTGGTTCACTTTCAGTCAAATAATGACTATGCAGCCAGCTATGTAACGTCATCAAGAAGTTACCATTGAGTTTGAGTGTGTAACAGTAGATATACCGGTATGAGGCATGTAATAAAGATCTGTATGGCCAATTTAATTTATTTTAAAATCACATTCCACATTTGACTTTTGCAAAACAGTAGTTCTATAATTTCTTCTCTATGGGCTAAACTTTTGTTGTGGGGTATAACAATAAATAATGTTTGGTATTAAAACCAAAATAGTGAAAACAGTTATCAAAAGATAGCAATACTGGCCTTTTGATTTTTTTCAGTTTCGGAAATATTCAACAGTCTATGAATGATCATGCTTTGAAAAAAATTTCAAACATCTGTTTGAATTAATCATATCAATATGAGGATACCAATAGAACAGGTTTACATAATTATATTAAGTTATTATGAAAATACTGCAAAGGATGCACCAGGACATTGGCACAGTGTATCGCCTGATGCAAAGTGAAGGGCGATGTGGCCAATGTCCGAGTGCATCCTTTGCGGTATTTTCGTGATAACCTTTTTATTATACATCTTACATTCATGGCTGAGGCATTGAATTGTTAGAGTAGTGACCATTTTCATGCATTGTTAACAATTTTTTTTCTGGTTTATAGTAAGTGTGCTGCGAGTTCTGGAAAGTGTGTCTGCACTACACATGTAGTGTGGCGAGACATGTTCTAGCTGACACTTGTCCAATGAGAACCTTGAAACCATTGAACAGTGAATGCGCAGACATAGCTGCAGGGGATGGGGTGCCTGGAAATCATACATATTACGGAACAGGCGTTCTGTACGGCTTTTTTAGTGCATGCAAAATTCTGTTTTTCTGGATGGTAGATGTATAATTATGGACAGTATTCCCCTCTACTGTTGATGACATAATTTACCTTTCTCTATCACTGCACTCACATGGTCCATTATAAGTTTATTAGGTCATCTGCAAAACGCAACAGCATATGAACCTTTGGTTTCCTCGGAGCAGTTGGGAATATGTTCTTGATCTTATTTACGAGGCTATTTATTAGTCCTTTCAAGGCTTCAATTTTGTCTACTTGTACATATGGCCTGTGTACAAGTATGAAGACCTAAAACAAATCATAGAAATGTAAATGGTTCCTTTCTGAAATATACCAGTTTAGCATATTATAGTAAAAGACAATTCAAGACACTCTCTTCTGGTACATAGTATACAATCCTGATATGATATGTTTGTCTGAAAAATAACAGCAGTATGAGCATGAGCTTGACATCTATCAAATGATTTTTATACCAATCACATTAATAATATACCGTACAGACTTTAATTGTCTTTGTTAATAAACTTCATGCAAGCTAAATTTTAACAGATGAAATTAGGTGCGATTTTGATGGAAATACTTTGTATTATGTTTCATCAAATCTGGAAAATTTCTACACGTAGGTTTAAGCCACTAATCGAACACTTTGGTTTCTCCATTTTGAAATACCAATTGAACAAAATTTGGCACATATATAGATAAAAAGACAATTAAAGCCAACACATCAGTTTATGAATGAGAGCTAATACATGATTTATTATACCCTCAACAAATTAAGTCTTCAGTGAGCAATCAAGACATTTATCAAAATCAAAATGATTTCTTGGTCATATTTAGACAAATTTATCATTTTAAATTGTCACCAAAAAAGGAAGCTGTCACGTCACTAACTTTTTCTGAAAAAAGGATCAATTTGGTAAATCTAGTTTTTTATTGAAGTTGTCAAAAATATTGTCTACATTCTACATGAAATCAAAACTTAATTTTTGATCAACTAATAAATTTACACAAAATGAAATCAGTTTATTCAACAGTGTTGATATGTTATTTCTTACCTTGCTATATTAATTAATGAGTTTATAAGAGAGTAATCAAGGTTCAAAAGACTTATTTTAAGATTTTTTTTAGCTCACATTTGGTTTTACCAATGTGAGTTTATCGTATAGGCTGAAGTCGATGGCGTCTGTATGTATGTGTGTATGTATGTATGTATGTATGTATTGTTACGAGGCAAACGCCATCTATCATTTTTCTAGTGACCAGGTAACATAGTTTGAATTCCTTTTGGTTTTCGTTTGCTTATTTGCGTGACCAGGTGTTTATGAATAATGTATTTTTGTCGTATATAAACGTGTTCATTGCCACGTCACTTTAACTTTCCGTAAGTGCTGGGATCGTCGGAAGTCCACGTCCACTGAGTTTCCCAGTTTTGAAGACCGAGGCCGACTTTACGGACTTTTTCCCGCTGGTGCCAAAAGTGTGACTGCAGTCTAGAAACTTTGTGTGCCTGTTGACGCCTGAGGAAGTTCTGATTCTAGAGTTCCTGTGAGTACAGTACAATTATTTGGAAACGTCCTATTGGTAGGAGTTTCATGCTGTGACTTTCTACGAAGATTATTGTACTTGGGCGTCGAGCTACTACGTGGCTGTTCTCGTTGGACTGATGCGTCCGGACGGAGTTGGCACTGTGGACCAGCGTGTTTCATGTTTAGAGAGCTCTCGTCGTCGCGCCTGTGGACACTTTCTGTTATTTATTTAAAAGCTAAAATTAATACGTTTTGTTATTTGGTCACGCTTAGAGTAGAGATAATTTCAATATTGTAAAGTAATTTTCTTGCTGTCACTACGTGACGTTCTTCAATAAGAATAAGGAAATGTTCTCAGTAACTTGCGTGTAGTTTCCTTTATTTGACCATCTTTTGTTGCGGCCAGCGGGTCCGCTTGGAATTGTACCACTTTGCTGAAGACAATTTTAGACAGCCATTTCCATTTGCCTTGCCGACTTCCCGTGGTCGTAACAGTATGTATGTACAGTATGTCCGTCAACATCAAAAACACGCAAACCGCTGCACGTTTCAGCTTGGTATTTAGTGTGTGGATGCATCCTGGGCTATAGATGGGATTTTGTTCAAATGAAGTCTGCATTGCCAAAATTATGCAAATGAGCTTACAAAATGTGAAAATGGTTAAGATTTAATAACTCAAGAACCGCTTTTTTGATTGCTTTGAAAATTTGTGTGCAAGTACCTTAGATTAACCTTATACATTTTTATGAATCTTGTGAAGATATCCCTAATTTTGTATTTTTGCTGAATTTTTTGTGATTTTTCTCATTTTCAGTAAAAATTCTTCTTCTCTGAAACCGCCGGCCCAATTGCTCTCAAATTTGGGTTGTCTCTTTACAAGGGTGTTACTCTTCTAATTTGTTGAAATTATGACAAAATTGGGAAAATTACTATTTTTGTGCAATTTTGTCATTTTTGGTCAAAAAATCTTAGACAGTGTTTCCTTTTTAAAACCCCTGGACAGACAGCTTTCATATTTCGTACACAGACGTACAGAGATAACAATAGTTAGATATGTGGAAATTGTCCTGAAATATAAAAAATTGTATTTTTAAGACAATATTGTCATTTTTGGTCAAGAAAACTTTATCTCAACATTACTTGTTTGATAGCTTTGTAATTTGGTATAAAGTCCCTTGTTTGATAGCTTTGAAATTTGGTATAAAGTCCCGAAAGATGTTATTAGATAAATTTCTGCTCAAAGTGTTGGGAAACCCCAAAATTTGTATATTTTAGGTACTTTTCTCAGTTTGTGACCTTAAATGACCTATACTAACCCAGGATATGTTGTGAGACAATTTTGAAGGCTGTGAACATAATTTTGTCATATTTGATACCAATTTGTAGGAAAATTTGATCCAGAAAACAAAGCTGAGGTGATTTTTTTCATTTTGAACCAATTTTTGCAACTTTTCTATGTAAGACATACAAAAACTGATGAGAAATTTGGATCCAGGATAATTCCCGATGTTGTAATCACCACCCACAGTGGAAGGCATTTCACTATCTGTAACTAATTTAAGTGCTGTTTACATTAGAATGATAACACTCATGGCATTAATTAAATATCTCCAAGGTTGTAAATGTACTTCCTGTCATTTGGTCTTATGTAATACCAAGGGGTGGAACATTTGATATTCAGGAGGGGGTAGGGTTTAGAAGATCAATGATGTAGCATTACTTTTATACCAGATCCCTTGTGCATTTTTTGCCCACTCCCACCTTTTCTTTTTATCAAGCCTTCTCTGTTTTTTGTTGTTGACATTTGCTTATGTATTTAGGATCTGCTTCTCCCATTGCTATAGAAGTTGATATGCATGTTCCTAAAGATGACCTCCAGTACCTAAGTTGGAGACCTTATTTGCTTTTGTCATTCTTGTTTTTCCTGGTTTAAATATTTCTCGAATGGACCAATTCAAACCGAATGTGAGCACATAGTGTCCTTGACGGTATTTTTTATCTTTAAATTTGAGGGTAGTTTGACTGATCAGTAATAGTAATAAGGTAACTTTACTGAAATGTTAACATACCTCACTTTAATATGAGATGCCATAATTCTAGGTACTTGGCAGATACATTCCTAGCAAGAACAAAGGTTGCCAACTGTGCCCATAACTTGAAGTCCCTTCCAACAAATGATTGATGTTTCTCAATGAAATTTGGTGAAAGTGTTCTTTTCAAGGCAGACCAGTCAAACACCTGATATAAGATAAAGAAAACAAGTCATTGTTGATGACAGTCCCCACTTGTTAATGGGTACTTTGATTACAGGTGCGTGGAGAGGATAGAGTCCTCTCCATTAATTAGGTCTGTGTTTAAAAATGCTGTGATACAGATAGGGCTTCATGGACAAGAATGAGTTCAATGGTGGTGAAAATATAACGCCAATGTAGGCTGTAGTAGGGAATACAAAAACTGCAAAACTCTATTCTCAATCTAGACCCATACAATTCTACGCATGACGTTTTACTATTTTTTTTTCACATGTGGATGCTAACAGCATAATGATTCCAGTATTTCTAATATTCATTGTTCTTCTGTTGAGGCGTACTAGCTCAATTGTTGTCCATGCCAGCAGGGCATAAAAAACAAAGAATGCATAATGTACCTTCAACTTGCGTTCCATTTCTGCCTGGTCACTTGCTGGTATTACTTGAAATGTCAGATGTCTGAAGATTTTTATGATTCCAGCTCTGATTGTCCTGAATTTCAAACTATTTAAAATGTATTTATGGGATGTGAACGTCATACCACTGTCAAAAACTGTCTATTAGTGAAATAGGCAAGCAGAACAGTTAATGTTCATCAGCATTCACACTTGCAACATTTCTTTTTTATTTATGTTTTTTAATACTGAAAATGAGTTTGATCTCCTGTGTGCTAATCAGAGACTGGTTTTATGGTAGTATGCACCTCAAAAGAGAAAGACTTAATGGAGAAATGAAATTGTCCATTTTAAAAAAACTAAGTTATAGAAAAAGTAATGAAAATTGATGAAATGTTGCCCTGATATTTTTTGCGGGAAAATTACAGTGCTCAAAGGGTTAAAGAGCTTAACAGTATCTTAGCCCAAGCTTGGCGGTATCCAAAGTTTGCGTGAAGGGTTGAAAATAATACACTTTGGCCAAGCTTGTCTTCAAGAAAGGTAATCAAATCTGTGTTGCAAGGGTTAAATAACGGTTTTTGTCCAAAGCTTATAGCAGGGTTACTACAGCTAAATCTTGACTCAAGCTTACCTGGGATTGAGCTTCAGTGAAGCTTGGCATTTTCACCAAACACAACAAACAACAAAGCTTTTACAGTTGAAAACGCAGACATATGCAGCGTCAATGGTCAGTAATTTCGGCAATGATTAAAAAACCGATGTCATCAGACCAGAACACAAGGTCACCCTCACAAGATGACACTTTAGAGACAGCTAAAAATAACAATTAAGAATACAGCCATTCATGCAGAAATCTCATGGCATAATGGTCGTAACATTGAGATTACACTCTATACTGTAAGTTTTATTTAGGCTAGAAAGCTACAAATTAAGAATTTTGTGAACTGGGGACGGCATTTAGAAAAACTTTCCCTTGTTTCATAACGATTACTTGGCAACATAAATCCATTACTATGTTTGTAGACACCATTTGATCACAGTTTCTGGGGAAAACAAAAATATTTACAAAGGAATACTTTCTGGGGCACAGTTTTTGGCCTTCTATGTAACATATATTTTACCAAGTTTGTGTGTAGTTTACAATCACATGGTAAAGCCTTATATGTATATCTGAAACATTCCAAGACCAAACAAGAAAATATCTGTATCATCTCCAACATCAAAAGCAATACTGGATGTCACAAATAACTATTTAATATATACATGTCCCCTAACATGGTTAGAGTGGTAGTATATATTTGGTAGTGATAGATATTACACTATAATATTATTTTTTATATGTCCATGCATAGTGCTAATACAAGAAATTCTGTAGATAGATGTCAATTCTGAATTAATTGAAAACACCTGACTCTTATAATAGAAATATGAAATGTTACACCTCACTGTGGAATGATTGTTATGGGGATAATTGGGAATTACTAGTGATAGAGAAATCTATTGACTTGAACACACTTGGTCTCAATCCAAATATTCACCAACTGAACACGATGATCATCATGGATATTATTTGGTAGAGAAGTTAAAATATGTCAAGGTGTTGTCGCTGATAAAGTTGACCAAAAGAAACTCTCTCAGCAGTGATCCTTCTAAATGTGTACATGAGTAAATTGTGTAGGGTAAAGAAAATGACCGCATGACGTTGAGGCATAGCAAATGTGCACAAGTTCTGCTTTGGGATACAAGTACTTGTCAGCCCTGCCAGTTTGGATGTATGCCATATTCACAATCACAGAATAACACAATGTGGTGAAGAGTATCTCCAGGCACTGTACCACAACAAATTATCTCCACTCAGAGGATGGTTTAATCCTTGACAAAGAAGACCGTCAAGACTTAAAGGGAAACCTAAGTCCAGCGACATTGACAGTTTATCCCTTCCAAATCACCCTTGAATAAAATGCAGCTCAAATTTCAACATAATTGCACGCGCCGACGACTACGGAGCGACGAAAAGAGACTTGAAGTAGACGACATTTATGGAAATGAGCTCGGAATCCCATGGGCGCGAAAGAGCTCATGGGAGGAGCGTGCATGACGTCATCGGCGATACACGAACGTGTGTGACAGCCTACCAAAGCATTGGAGTCTATGACTGCAGGAGTGCAGTTCTGCACGTTACGACTCTTTAATGCTCAGTAGCATAAAAGATAATTAACTGTTGTTCAGTTGAGTGCAAAAATCACTCAAGGAAGAACAAACGGAGTCAGCTTTTACCGTCTTCCAACAGAACAGCTTTTTCGAAGAAAGTGGCTAAAGAAAGTCGGGCGAGTTTAAAAATCTGTAAAAGATACAACGTTATGTTCTAATTCTTTCAGGATGATTGTTTTATATTGGATTTTGGGACTCTGATACCGATACAAGACGATACCACACAATGCGGTTCGTATCTTGACATGCTGAGTCAGCCTACTATCGCCGGTTTTAACCAGATAAATATTAATATTGGCGATTTCGGGACTCTAAAATCCGAAGACGAAACTACACAAAGCGTCTCTTATCTCGACATCCCGGGTCTGCCAAATCTCTGATATATAACCAATAAATATAGGCAATTTCGGGACTATATCTGGTAATATTGATATTACAAGATACTGGAATGACTTTTTGCCTACCGTGTCTCGGCATGCCGGGTCTGAGAAATCGCCGATATTATATTTACCCGATAAATATCAATTGCGCCGGAACTCCTAGGCTAATATCGATACCAGACGATCCTAGATTTACTTGCACTGTGTGGTGTTGGCATGCCGGGTCTACGAAATCACGGATATTTATCCGATAAATATCGGTGACTTAGGACTTTAACTCTGATACTAGACGATACTTTGTCAAATCGTGGGTAAATATCCGATGTATATCAGAGATTTCACCACCTAACAGATCTGACTACCCGAATACCTCTGTCCGACTCTTAGTTCAAAAATAGCATCCGGTAGTCAAGAACACTGTATGTTTTACATTATTAGATTTATTAATGCTGGAAATACATTTTTTACATGTAAAGCATTTTTTTCATTAAATGTCCACACGGGACTTCGTCGAGAGGGCCGATCGGATATCATCGGGACTCGGGAGGCCCTTGCACAAATTACATTCTTTACATGTAAACATTTTTACTTGGCGATCGGGACTTGAACAGAGGACATATCGGAAATCATCGGGACTTTGGGCTGGTCTTGTATGAAACACATTCCTTACAACAAGCTTTAAGACGATCCTATTTTTTTAAATAGCGGGCAAATATTCATTATATCGGCGATTTCATCACTTTGTAGATCTGAGTGAGCCCGACTCTAGGTTCGACACCAGGTTCGAAAAATAGACGGCACTATAATAGATTTGTCAAATCGCGTATGTATAAATATTTTCCGATACATATCGGAGATTTTGCAACGTTTAAGATCTACTGGCCAAGCTCGACTTACACGGCAACACATACAATCAGTCAATCATTCCATATCATTCACGAACCAAAAATTAATTTTTAGCGACTTGTACAGAAAACTCTGTTTTAGAAACGTAGCGTTGAAGGATCGCAGAGTCACTCAGTGTCTCCAATCCAGTTCGGGGTCTATACAAGCACAGTGACTCCCTCCGCTGAATCATACACAAAACGCAAGCAAACAAGATATGAACGATGTTTTGAGATGCTTTCTAATTATTACATATCTTGGTTCAAATTAGTATGGTTTGATTTCAGTCCGGGAAAAGTAATACTCGATGTCAGAAATATCGCTGTCCGAACTCTCCATAGTCGTCTAACGAACGCGCTGAACTGTTCACAGTACTCATCCAGCTGCAAGCTACAATCGTCTGTATCGCCGATGACGTCACGCACGCTTCTCCCATGAGCCCTTTCGCGCCCATGGAATTCCGAGCTCATTTCCATAAATGTCGTCTACTTCAAAGTCTCTTTTCGTCGCGCCGTAGTCGTCAGCGCGTGCAATTATGTTGCAAATTTGAGCTGCATTTTACTCAAGGGTGATTTTGGAAGGGATAAACTGTCAATGTCGCTGGACTTAGGTTTCCCTTTAACTGAAATTTTAGAAAGAATTTGAAAGAAGCACCACAGGAGATGAAAATGCTGTTACAAAGCCAACAAGCCTGCAACTTGCAAAACACCAACACAAAGGTGGTGGAGAAAAGAAATTATAAGTTTGAGCTTGGACAAATATACACACAGGGATTGGAACCGACGCGCATAAAACGATTATCCTCTTCTCGGATATTGTTGTGCAAATAAGGACCAAATATGGGATGAAAATCCTTGAGCATGCGTAAAATCAACATGTCATTGATATTCAGACCTCTGCGGAACCAATGGCAGAGCCAATGGTTGTTCCTAAAGTAGGTCGTACGTGTCCTGCCTTTTGTCATGTAGATCGAATGACCTCAAATTCACATAAAATTATTGTAAATGGGCGGCCCTTTTCACAAACTTTTCATTCATAACCGGTGGTGAAAACAAATGGGGGCTACAAATAAAATATGTCATTTCTTTGGCGCGGCATGCACGAAGCTGTTTTACATAACTTGGTATATTACACATGCACTAAACAAGAAATTTTGTAAATCAGGAACTGTAACAAAAGCACTGACAAAATTAACAAATAGAGGTGCTGGTACTAAGGACCATGGTGCATGGTTACATAAAAATGACAGGGGAGGTCTGAAATATCCAACAGATGAATTTTGTATTGTAGTCAGGTCCATTGAAAAAACTCAACAGATGGTTGAAATGAGAGGCCTCTGTGCAACATCACTGTTGTATGATGACCTCCTTGAGGAGATCATGTGTGACACTCTTGTCAAGCATCCCATGAAGAAAGTTCTCCAGCAGGCATGTGATGGTGTTGGACTAGAGATCTAAGAAAATGTTGTCAAGTTGTTCATAAAAATCCGTGGTCATGCAGACGTCAAACTCATTAGGAAACAAATGTCAAAGAGAAAGGCTTTGTCAAAACACACTGTCACAAAGTCATTACACGCTAATATCAAAGACATAAATTGATGGGCCCATTAAAGACACATTAGCTGTATCTTTTGAATTATTTTTAATATTATAATTTCAAAACGAAAGTAACTCAAGACAAAGTTCTTCCCATAGTATAGCCACACAAACTTTTCAAATACTGGTGAAGAATATAAAACTTAGATTTTTAATTATAAAATAATTTTTGGCTTGCAAGCCAAATATGGCCACCACCAGCAAGAGCACATGTGCTTGAATTTGTGAGACCCAGTCTCTTGCCAAAGACTGTCAAAGTAACATTTTAGAGGTTGAACATGACTTAATGACAGGGAATGCAAAACGTATCTTCGAAAATTGAATGATATATTTTGGCTAGCAATTTAAGTACAGAAAAGGTATAGCTAATGGGACTTTAATTGTTGTTGAATGTTATCTGAGTCTATTACACTGTATACTAGTCTACTGCGTTCACTGTATACAAGTCATAGACAATAGTAGACGGAATTGTAATCTAGTCTGAGACTAAGCAAGTAGAAGACAGAAATGTATGATTCATTTTCAAATATATTTATTGCATTTCATGAATATGCCATATTAAATATTTAAAACTTTGGTATATAACATAAATATTATCACAAATTGGCAGGCTTGAAAGGATTTCAGGGACACTTGTGACTATCTGTAAGTTTTGGCTTTTTTCAATAATTATGTTCTCAGCTGTGTTCACCTACACTTTCTTGTTCTACTCCATGCAGGATCCTAAAATACCCACAGTACAGTGTTTGTAAAAATAGTCTGCATATGTGATGCCCATTGTTATTTTAGACAAATGAATTCAGGTCCGGACTTAAAAGTAAAATTGGACACTAACAATTCTATCTGTGTTGAGAAACTAAATGCTTAGAATTTCATCCTGCTGTAGGGAGTTGAAAAAGAAACTTTAGTCAAGTTAAATACAAGACAAAAACTGTGAAAAAATAGCCTAAAGTTACACACTGTGAAATTTCAATATATGGCATTATTGAGTAGATTTTGATTTCACTCTCATGTGAATTTACAAATATAACAAGGTGTTTAGACATACCTTTTCATGATAAAATATTTAATGGCATTTTGATTATATACAAAACAAGTTATATATAAATATTAAAGTTACAATACAATAAAGTTCAAATTTCATGTATATAATTCAATACAAATCATTTTATAAAATAAATGTATTCTGAATCAAAATGCAACTTGTACTTTAAGACAATGTTTGATTACTTCATTTCAATTTCAGTCTAACATTAATTTACAAATATGTATCTTTTGTACTTAAATAGTACTGCAGTACAATGAAAAACTTATAATATGAATAAATATTTTTGATACAATTCAGTACAATTCATATTCAAAAGTACTCCGTTTAAAAATGCAGTTTTTTGTATAATAAATTATAAAAAAAATTATAGAATATAAAACAGTGTGATTTAGTCTTTATTTATTTTTATTTATTTATTTAGCACAAATAACCAAATTAATAAGAAAAAAGTACAGAATGTAACAATTTACAACACCAAAGGAGACAACGGAGTTATTTGTGCATGGATAGCACAGAAAAGTCCGAAGACTTATTTCCACTGTGGTCCATGAAAAGAAGACTACACAATAAATATAAATATAAAAGATGACAAAGAATTCAAAATTAAGTGAAAAGACAAAATGCGGAAAACAGTCGAATAAAAAGACAATCCTGCTGCCGGTTTAAGACACACAAACAACAACGACAAAAGATCGGTAATAACAAACATCCAATTGTAAACATACAAGGTAAAAATGGATATACAAAATCAATCTAAAGGTCAAGTACGCTATAAAAATTTCTCTTCAACAAGCGTTTAAAAACATTGTTTGATGAAGTCAGCCGTATATTACATGGTAATTGATTCCATAAATTCGAGGCAGAATAGTGAAAACCAGTTTGAGCGAATTTCGCACCGAATGGAATATAAATAGAGAGGTCACCATGGCGAATGTTATAATTGTGAACGTTGCTTTTCATCACCACAATAGATGAGAGATAAGAAGGGCCTTTCCCATGAATAATTTTATGCATCAGATTTGACTTTAAATATTCAATTCTTTTGTCCACAGGGAGCCACCCCAATTTTTTGTAGTGAGAAGCATCAATATGTTTTCGCGGATGCAACCCCAGGACAAATTGAATAATTTTATTTTGTGTTGTTTGCAACCGATGTTTTGTGTATGTTTTCAGCCCAAGGTACCAATAGGCACTGGCAATAATCAAACAGACAATTTATCATGGCATTTGACAAGAGTTTTCTTAAGTTAGTTTCCAAAAAATGACGTTTATGGTAGAGAAATTTCAATCTGGAATTTGCCGTGTGAATCACTTGCCAGGCCATACTCTCACCTGATAATGTTTGATCTAAATCAGCTCCTAAGTAATTGACGACATCCCTCGCAACGATTTTTGTGTTATTACACGTTATGAAAAGTTCGGAACACCTCCGTAATTTATGGTTAGACCCAAATAGAATTGACTCTGTCTTACCAAGATGCAGTGATAGCTTGTTATCGATCAACCATTCATTTAAATTGTTCAAATCCAAATTTAATCTGTTTTGTATTGCGCAAACATTGGTATCCGATACAAGTAATGCAGAGTCGTCGGCATAAAGAGAGAGTTTACAATCAACAGCTGAACACATGTCATTTACATATAGCGAAAATAATAGCGGGCCTAATATCGATCCTTGGGGAACACCGCAATTGACCTGATTTAACGAAGATGTAAACCCATTTACACTAACCACCTGTTGTCTATCTGTCAAATATGATTTAAACCAATCAATGGCCTCATCTGTCATGCCCATAGCTTTTAGTTTACACAACAAAATAACATGGTCAACAGTGTCAAATGCTTTTTCAAGGTCAATGAGAACCATTCCCGTCAGATTACCCCGGTCAATTTGATCTTTGATATGATCTGTGATGTGAATAAGACAGGTGTCTGTGGAATAACCCGGTCTGAAACCTGATTGGAATTCATACAACAAATTATACTTCGCTAAATATGCTTCCAGTTGGTCAAATACAATTCTCTCTAAAACCTTTGAGACAACTGATAGAACTGACACGGGCCTATAGTTGCCCTCAAAAGTCTTATCACCTTTCTTGTGGATTGGCATCACTTTTGCACATTTGAAATCTGCGGGAATAATACATTGACGAATAGAAAGATTGATTATATGCGTCAATGGTGTGACTATCTCTTCCGCACCGTCTCTGGGGAATCTTGCAGAAATGTTGTCCAAACCAGTTGCCTTATGTACGTCTAAAGCTAAAATATGTTTCAAAACCTCGTTTTCATCCACTATGGACAGCTGAAAGAATTTTGTTCAACACCTTTCTTGTTGTAATAACGTTTAACATGATCGGGGCCATATTTACCAGACGCCTGTGGTAATTTATCAACCAGTATTGAAGATATATTACAAAAGTAATCATTGGATTTCTTTGCAACCTTATGCTTATCAAAACATAGACTGTCACCTATGACCCAAGCTAATGTTAGTCAAGTTACTTTTGATTTTCTCTCAGACATGCCCAAATTCTTCAAGGTTTTCCAAATAACTTTACTGTTATTCCCACATTCGTTTAGTTTTGATTTGAAAAACTCAGATTTGGCGATCCTAACGAGTCTACTGACTCTGTTCTTAGCTGTTCTAAATTGACGCAACAATGATTTATCATCGGTTGATTTCATTTTCCGTAGAATGTTATCTCTATCTCTAATTCCCTGTGAGATTTCGCTATTAATCCATTGTTCTGATCTCTATTTTAAAGTTGCAATATGGATCAAAATTGTCGATTTTTTTTCGTAAAACTAAAGCAAATAGACCATACTACGTTGAAGTACTCTTCTTAGCTAAGCCTCTTACCAATCCCGACACACAAATACGTTCATTTTGATACGTTGCGGCCGCCTAGAAAAGCTGTTTTGTAAACAAACTTTCAAAACAAAAACATTGGCGTTTTCTGCTGTGCACGTGACAAGTACAACCAAGAGTGATGACGTCGCACTGGAGTGCACGTCGGAGGGGCGATGTTGTTACGCGGACAGAACTTGACATACATAATGATAATTCATTGTAAACTTTGCGTTTGCCTAACTTTGATAGCATCACAATGTTTCAGAAATATAAGTATATCGATATGATAAAGTACAGCTCTACAAAAGATCGTGATTGATTTTTCTCACCCATATACATGTATGTCAGTGCCGCGCCGTGTGCACCTACTGTGTACGTGGTCTGGACGCTCGATCGATCGAGCGTCCAGACCACGTATGCCTACACCGATCTGGTAACCTGTGTGCCTGACAGCGTTTCCGCAATCCTCTCCCCGTTGCATGTTGTTATATTTTTCATGTTTAAAGGCGAGGTATCTGCACGCTATATTTATTTGAAAGCTTTGCCCACTTCATTATCACCCACCACTGCAGAAGTTCGGCAACTGTCTTGCCCCTCAGTCTGGTCTTGCATGGCCATGTTAGCGCGTCGATCGACGCGTCGTAAATGAGACCATGCCATGACATGTAATGATGGAGACTGCCGTTGTTCTTTGTTTCCGAAAAATGCATTTTTGACCTGAAGGATATAGATTATCAATGAATGCTAACAGATCTAAGTTATTTCCTTGCGGGGGGACTATGGCCCGGTTCACATTACAAATCGTGGGGTCCGCACGGCCACGGTGTTGGTAGGTCGGTGTTGCCCGAGGAAACACCGCTGGCTAGCAAAGTTGATCATCACACAGTGGCGACGTTGGTGTTTTCGAGAGAAACTGTAGACAGAGTCTGCCTCCTTGTCGTGGTGCAGTAGTCGCGTATCACTCATTTTCTGGTTCCATCTTTCGATCTGACCAAACAATCTTTATTTTGCCGACATTTTTGGCCAATTTCTTCCATTTTTGCAATGCCGAATCAGTCAGCAGAGACCCAGGGCGCGGGCAGAGACCTGACCGCTTGCCCGTGGGAAGGCTAGCTAGGCATGTTGACACGATGTTGCAATTTCGCAAACCGTTACCATGCACCAAATACGCATGCGTACGTATTCAAATAAAAAAAATGACGTTTCAAATTCTGTGCTTTACTCTCGCAAACAGTACGTACCAAAACAGCAATTTATTCGGTAATTAAATCAATTTACTCAAATTACAGTCATCCCCGTGTTCCTGTTAATGGTCGAATCTGCAAATGAAATAGTTGTGGATTTTTCTATAAGGTTAAATCTTCGAAATATGAAGGTCAATTCTGATCCATATTGCAACTTTAATCGCACCTCTTTCATGGGTGCTATTTTGTCTAACACTCCAATAAACAAGGTCTTAAATTTATCCCAGGCATCATTAGCTTGATCACAGTTGATCACCTGAAACCAGTCTATCTCTTTGAGCTTTGATCTGAATAGCTCATCTGAATATCCCTTCATCGATCTCATCTTGACAGTGTTATGAGTCCCGATATAGTCTTTATAGACCTTTCTAGTACAAAACGTAACGTAATGATCACTTATTCCAACTGGCAAAACACCAGATTGACATATTTTATCCTTGTCTGAAGTCAGGATAAGATCGATGATTGTCGCACTTTCAGCAGTAACTCTGGTGAATTCTGTGATTAATTGTTCCAAATCGAAAGCAATACAAAAGTTTTTGAAGCTGTTAAAAAGAGCACTATTATTTGATTTGTCAAGATTGCAGTTGAAGTCGCCAATGATTATCATCTCTTGTATCTGATACCCATCTATTCGATACAGTTGATCTTCAAGTAAGTTGAAGAAGTTGTTGATTCTTGGCGGTCTATAACACACACCAATTAAAATTGGTCTTGATTTTGGCAGGATAAGGCCAATCCAAAGTGCCTCGATATTATCATTTTGCATATCAATTCTTCGTTTAAATATGAGATTCGATCTTATGTACAGACAACACCACCGCCCTCCCGATTACGATCATTTCTTTCTAATACATAACCAGGTATACTAATTTCACTGTCAGAGATTGAATCATCTAGCCATGTTTCGCTAATACCAATTATAGCCGCCTTGGTGTTATTCGCCAGAATTTTTATTTCATCTAATTTTGGTAGGATGCTACGAGCATTTAGATGAATAATATGAAGACCTCTCTTATGAAAGCAGTCATAAAAGGAATCATCAAAACTGACGTTTTCTAAGTCTTTGTGATGATCTTTAGTATTTGGCTTCGGGCTAGATCTGGTATTGTGAATAAAGTTTGATCTTCCTCGTGATTTCCATCTTCAAAAAATGAGTCGGTGAAATGTGGAAGAGAACAAGATAAACAAAACCATGGTTCATTTGGTTTATCATATAAAGCGGTATAGACGTCAATTGAAATACTCTGACATTTGATGTGAAACCATTTTTCGCAAGTGGAACATAGCAGCCCATACTGATTTGATTTTACAGATTTGCAACATGTGCCGCATGGATATTTTAGATTAGGACCTGGGTTGATTTCAATATCACCAGCGAGTAGCAGTACGTGTATTAGAATTGTAAATGTGTTACCACCTGTTACTTTACACTGTGCATCGTAATGATGAGTTTGCCTATTGTTGATAACAGCAGGTGACATTATCAAGTCCAGACAGTTTGATGAAAGTATCATGCGAATGCACCACAAACTGAGCGAAGTCATTTTGTAGCTCTCGTAAATGTTAGGTTGAGACGACAAATTAAACCAGATATGAACTGAAAATGCCCACGTGTTTCATTATATATTGCAGTTATATGCAAACTGAACCCTTGCCACATTTCTGCAACTTCATTGAAAGTGTTATGATCAACATAACGAATAATATTCACCACAGATTAATTCTAAATCCAAATATATATCCCCAATCAGGAAAGTTCATTAAAATATGCAAATAAGGAATTGATTGAAATGTTCTCATTAAATATGCAAATTAGGAATAGGCTGAAGTAAAAATGTTAAATGACTTTTAATAATCTCGTATCATAGTATCTTTAATGTACAAAACAATTTGTCAGCTTTTGGTCTGGTCAAGACAGGTAAATATCCTTAATTAGGAAAGTTCATTAAATTTGCAAATAAGGTATTGGCTAAAGTAAACCAGATATGAACTGAAAATGCTCACGTGTTTCATTATATATTGCATTTATGTGCAAGTTTGAACCTTTGCTACATGCTTTGCTACATTTAAGAGTTATGATTGATCAACACAATGAATTTCACCACAGATCAAATCTAAAGGTCATTAAGTATTCAAATATGTAATTAGCTGAAATAAAAATAATTAATTTCTTTGAGTACTGTCATTGTATCACAATATAGCATGTGTAATTACCTTTGGTCAAGTCCTTCAAGCTCTATATGCCAAACCGTGAAAGCTTGTTAGCTATTTATGCAAATTATGAATTAGCTGACATGAAAATGCAAAATGACTTTCAATACTGTTATAACCTGGTATAATGATCAATGTACACAGCATGTTTCGCCAAATTTTATCAAGTAAATGCCAGTATATATCCCTAATTTGGAAGGTTCATTAAATATGCATATTGGGAATTGGCTGAAAAAAATGTCAAATGACTTTCAATAATCTTGTATCATAGTATCTTTAATGTACATAGCAAGTTTTGCCAACTTTGGTCAAGTCAAAACAGATAAATATCGCTAATAAATGCGGGATATCGGACCGCAGGCGGGCGAAGATTGCATTATAAGCGCGCCAACCCAAACTCACTGCATGGACATCACATTTACGAAATCGAAGTCCAAAGTCAACTACGTCATTGTTAGAATAAGAGAGGTTTTCCATCACACGGGAGCATACCACAACAAATTTTGCACAGATGGCGTTGCACTGGCATTGAAAAAGGGTGCATGGGAGCATGGGAACGCGGGCAGTTTCCCTCGCTATGGGTAGGAAATGCATTGAGCAAGACACACTTCCGGGTTCGCAAAAAAACGAG
This sequence comes from Ptychodera flava, assembly GCF_041260155.1. Classification (NCBI taxonomy): domain Eukaryota; kingdom Metazoa; phylum Hemichordata; class Enteropneusta; family Ptychoderidae; genus Ptychodera; species Ptychodera flava. The sequence continues at coordinate 2,934,879 of NC_091928.1, forward strand.
GATCCCATTTACGGGGCGCTCAAATATAACTATTTGCTGTGATACATAGCAGAGGCGTATATGTTTGTGATGCTGAGAATAACATCAGTAAATAAATGACGGGTTTTAAAAGTTGACGTTTTTTGTGATGAAACAGACTTCTGAAGGTAGCTCGCTTGGGGAACACGTCATCCCGGCCGCTGTCTGCTTTAACCCCAGTAATTCACACTGGTTTTGGTCGGCCCCAGGTACCCAAGTCACTTCGACCCCGTCACACTTTTGCCTACATGTCCACGGAGACGATTCAACATATTCCACAACAAAGCCAAGACAAAAATTGAAAATATCAATAAAATGGCTTCACAAAGGCTGAAATACACGATACTCGATGAAGTATGAAGTTTATGAAATGAAATCAAAATTGACAACACAAGTGTTTGTCTCGGGTAATACCACTTGAGGTTGAACTATTCTACAGACTGTTTTTTCCATACAGTGCAGTATTTGTCAGTGACAAATTAATCTTTGCAATACATTTTTTTGCGATGAGCTGGAAATTTGATTAATATCGAGTTAATGTACATAAATATTCCGTTATTTACTGGGACACGTTTATTTTCTCGATCCGCTATCTGCGGACTACGTGCTGAAGTACATTGACTGTTCATGTCAACGATCGTTTCTCCCTCTGCAGAGTTTCTGTATCCCGTTCAACAATGCTGTACCTCGATCACACGATAGTGACGCTATGTAGCTGTGCAGTATTGAATCATAAAATGGCCACCTCGTCTAACAGTAACACGTATTGTCGGGATTATCGTACGGAAAAAAGACTGCAAAAGTAAGACTTATGAATCTTCATCAGAATTGAACACATCATGATTGTACACGAGTATCAACCGTGAATGCACGTTGAGCTCGGCAGTTACACAAGCATGGTACGCTACATGCGTAGCCCTACGAGTATGGCGACAGTGTCCGGCTTTGGCTACGCCGGGGGCTACGCCGCCTGCCGGAGGTGGGAGGCGGCGTAGCCAAAGCCGGACACTCTCGCCATACTCGTAGGGCTAGCTACATGCACTGCCGCGATGCCGATCGTATGCATTCCAAGGCCTATCCCGGAATTTGTTTCACAAACAACCTCAAAGGAGAGCAAACATACTTCTATGGACAATGACGAATACGTTTCTTGGCGAAGCAAAATCAAAACAGTGCAGAAGTACATGAAGTAGGTCATGGCCTTGGACTCTGTGCACGAACCTGATTGGACACTTCAATACCTTTGACCCAAAGTAATATTATTCATCAGCACTTCCATGCCATGAGGCTAGGTAGAGAACGTATTAGCCCTGCGTACGATGCTGTGTGTTCCGCTACAGCTAATAATAGCCCCGCTCACCACAGCCCTGCAAAGACCCGTACGTAGAGTTGGTGACTTCAAATCCATTTTTGGACTTGACGTAAAAAGCCAAATTACTGCCGAAATTCAGCGTTCTTGGCCCAAGTCGTATCCCTGCCTACCTCAGCTACTCGATCGCTTCCAAAAATGCCAGTCTTTTATTCTTTTTCGTAAATAACCGTCGATGTCGGCAACTCTCTCGCTAGCCCTGCGTACGTACGCAGTGTACGCTGTGTGTTAGGAACGCACACAGGAATGCACAGCGTACACTGCGTACGTACGCAGGGCTAGCGAGAGAGTTGCCGACATCGACGGTTATTTACGAAAAAAGAATAAAAGACTGGCATTTTTGGAAGCGATCGAGTAGCTGAGGTAGGCAGGGATATGACTTGGGCCCAAGATGCTGAATTTCGGCAGTAATTTGGCTTTTTACGTCAAGCCAAAAATGGATTTGAAGTCACCAACTCTACGTACGGGCCTTTGCAGGGCTGTGGTGAGCGGGGCTATTAGCTGTAGCGGAACACACAGCATCGTACGCAGGGCTAAGAACGTATGTACTCATTTCTGGCGATCGAGCAGCGAGGGAAACAATCAATTACCAAGGATAAAGCTAATTTGCTAAACGATATTTTATCTTGAATAGTGAGTTGAATGAGTAATAAAATATCATATTTTTAATGTTCAATACGAGGTTGAAACACGGAGGGACCGTGGTTGAAACCAGAGCTATCCAGCTGCAGCTGTAGCCAACCTGGACAAGCACATTTCACAGCGCCCTCAAACAGTCGATTGTTTTCACTTGTCATACGCGGCGTAACAGAAAAATTAAAACTTTCATAACTTCATTAATATCCAAGCCACGCCCACCAAAACCTTTTCAGTTCTAGCCATTTGAATTCTGAAGATGTCTACCAAATTTGACTGAAATACGTTCAGCCGTTTTTGAGAAAATGGACCAACAGACAGACAGACACACAGACAGACAGACATCGCTGCGACATATGCCCACGTGTTCACACGTGGGCAAAAAGTGGCAACGTACAATTCTAAATAAATTACCAAGGAAAGGAACAAACAAAAAATCGGTCCAGAAACTGTTTTCGCCATTATAGACAAAAACAGTAGCCTAAAGTGTACAATGTTCGAAGAGATATCTTCAGTACTCGATTGGTTTCTTCGTAACAGGACAAAATATGATTACTTCAATAATGCGGAAACAATGATCAGGGCCGCAGTGTCCATCTTTTGTGGTCGTCACTAGTTGACTGCCATATCCGCAATCCGGGTCATTTGAAGAAACGATGGTCTTGTAAAAGCACCTAGATAAAAGTCCACGCAGTACAAACAGTTGAATATTCTTGTCTTCTCAGTAATGTCAATATCACACGAGTCACAAACAATACGTATCATGACTTTCAGACGGTTCCAATAAGAAAGTGAACGAGCACAGGTGACAGTAGATGAATTGTCTTGAAATGATTGTACACGGAACGGGGATAAATGATTTTTCGGTGTTTAGTGCTTCTGATAAATCGTAAATGTCTTGTGACATTAGATGAGATGACGAGTGGAAATTCGATGAATATCAAAAATAGTCACTGCAAGTAACTTACGAAGACTTGACTTCAGTTTTCTTAGGTCTTCTCGAGTCCACGACGCTGTGCAGTAACAAAATGGCAGCTTACACGTGCTGACACGTCGCTATTTGAGTCATACGACAGAGGTGCTACCAAAAGCTGTCAGAAACGTCAATATTAGACAGAGACACTTTAGGCTACTGTTTTTGTCTACTGAGAAGACAAGATTATAATACCAATTCAAAAAATAGGTCTCTGTTATGAAATCTAGTCAGTTTTACAGGTTCTGTAACAGAGAATATTTCTCAGTGTGTGTGAGAAGTGTCTGAAATCTGCCTTTTTTGAACATATTATCCTCAAGTCTGTTGAAACAATAAGCCTTTGGTCTTTAAAATCCCACAAACTGCATTTGTTTGCATTACCTTTATTGTAAAATGAAATACAGTTCATGACAATGTACTTATTTGAATAGACCTGTAGTTAACAGAACGTATATTTTGGAGACTGTGGGATATTCAAGTTGAGGGTTATTCAAAGCTATTGAAAAAAAGATTATGCCCAGTTTACAACAATATTACAGTTGGAAACATACATTTTAACATGCAACATTCCTGTCAATCATTATTATCGGAATTTGTTGAAAAAACTACAATTAGCATTAAAAACATCATCTACTTTATCAAAGGTCAATTGAAGGTCATTACACAATTTCTTCTTTTTAGCTCCGCTGTCAGCAACGCGGAGCTTATCAAATAGGTTGATTTTCTGTCGTCGTCGTCATCCGTCGTCGTCGTCGTCCGTCAACAATTGCCTTCTCCTCTTAAACCGCAAGTCCGATTGCCTTGAAATTTTATATGCAGTTCAATTTGGGTGATCTCACTTCAGTTTGTTCAAATCGTGGTGAAATTTGCATATTTGTATTTTGGGGGCATTTTTTGCTGTTTTGGGTAAAAAAATCTTCTTCTCTGAAACCGCTTGTCCGATTGCTTTGAAATTCAATATGTAGTTTATTTAGGGTGACCTCAGTTAGATTTGTTCAAATTGTCTAAAAAGTTGCATATTTGTATATTTAAGGCAATTTTTGTCGTTTTTGGTAAAAAAATCTTTAAAAACCTACTTCTTCAAAACTACCAGTCAGATAACTTTGATATTTGGTACATAGGTGCCTAGGGATGATCTATGTCAGATTTGTTCAAATTGTGCAGAAATATGCAAATTTGCATTTTTAAGGCAATTTTTGCTATTTTTGGTCAAAAAATGTATTTCTCAAAAAGTACTGGTGTGATAACTTTGAAATTTGGTAACAGGTTTCTATAGATGATCTAAGTAATATATATTGAATTTGTGATGAAATCTGCAAATCTGTATTTTTGGGGCAATTTTTGCCACTTTTGGTCAAAAAATGTATATTTTCCAAAATTACTCATCTGATAGCTTTGAAATTTAATATACAGGTTCCTATAGATGAACTAAATGATATTTATTGAAATTATGATGAAATCTGCAATTTTGAATTTTGGGGCAATTTTTGCCATTTTTGGTCAAAAAATGTGTATTTCCAAAACTACTCATCTGATAGCTTTGAAATTTGGTATACAGGTTCCTATAGATGAACTAAATGATATTTATTGAAATTATGATGAAATCTGCAATTTTGAATTTTTGGGGCAATTTTTGCCATTTTTGGTCAAAAAAATGTGTATTTCCAAAACTACTCATCTGATAGCTTTGAAGTTTGGTATACAGATTCCTACAGATGATCTTAATGATATTTATGGACATAGTGATGAAATCTACGATTTTGCATATTTTTGGCAATTTTTTCCATTTTTGGTCAAAAATGTATTTCGTAATTGTACTGGTCTGATAGCTTTGAAATTCGATATGCAGGTTCCTACAGATGAACTAAATGTAAATGTGATATATTGAAATTATGGTGAAATCTGCAATTTAGTATTTTGGGACCGCCGCGTTGTACCCTACCCACACCCCTTTCTTGCACTATAGTGCGACCATTTTTCAAGTCCTCTAAAACACCTCCACTACCCCGGAATCATGGGCGTAGGACGTACATTCAGCGCATGCACAGTAGTAAGTACTACCTACTCCTACCCATTGATGAAGGGAAGCTACGAACCTCTAACATTAAAACGACATGTATAAAGACAGAGGGGTTTCAAGAACGGCTCACTCTGGTGAAAGATATCAGAGAGAACACATGGCTTTAGCCGCTCTTGTAGCTGGTATTAGTGCTATACTAGACGTGGTCGTGTCATTGACAAGTATCTCAGCAGCAGGTACAGCTATAGTTGAAACAGCAGCAGCCGTTGGAGTTCCAGCAGCTGTGAGTATAGGAGCAGATAACGTGTTTCTAGGTGCAATTGCAGCAGAAGCCGTGACAGAAGGTATTCCAGCATTTGCTGAAGCCTTTTGGTATAGAATCTGCCGTAGTCGAAGGTGGTGACCTCGTCGTAGAAAATATTCCTACATTGACTGTAGGAAGTAAAGTAAAGTAAAGTAAGCCTTTATTGAAATCGTATCCCAGTTGGGATCTTGATCATAAAGTACAATAAAGGTTTTGCAAAAACAACAATGAAAGAGTATATATAATATATATATAAATATAAATATCTATACATGAGGTCAACATATTAAAGGTTCATAAAAAATAGTTTACTTTGTCTTTTTCATTTTGTCTTGTCTGAGTTTAAAACATGTATGTATGTATTTTCCCAATTCACATAGTGATGCTTTATCTGTCCTTGAAAAGATGCTTACAAGGTCTTGTGTGCCTCTGAATGCGTTTTTACAAATTTTAGTTTACTGAAAAAATCATGCCTAATGTTTGTGTATCCTTTGCAATGAAAAAGAAAATGTATCTCATCTTCTACTTGTTTGTTTTGGCAAATTGGGCATGCTCTGTCTATGACATCAAGGTTTCTATATCTACCTGTTTCTATGTGTAGTATGTGTGCACTAATGCGTAACTTGCACAGGGCTGACCTGTGATCTGGGTTTTTTATAATATGAAGGTAGCTTTCGAGAGAGAAATCTTTTTTCAACTCTCTGTATGTGCGAAGTTTATTTTTATGGTGCCCTTGTCTGGTATCATCATGAATCAATTCAAATGCACATTTTTCAAATAGCTGTTTAACTTTTACATTAAAATTAGTTTTAAACTGTTTGTCATTTTCTATCTTTACATTCATGGCATCTCCAATATTTACGAGCAGCAACGATTGTTTAATTCCTGACACCCAATTATCTGTATGTGCATTGTCCAGTTGACAACCCAGATCATAAGCCTCACGAGTCAGTGTTGTATCTGCTTTCTTACTTATTTTTAACCAATATTTGACCATTTGTGTTATGCTTGAAACAATTAGAGGATATCTACCCAGTTCCATTAAACATGCTATGTTGGATGCTTTGTTATTCACTTTAAGTATGTGCTTGCAAAATTTAATGTGCAACTTTTCAATTGTGTTTGTTAAGTTTGTGAGTATGGTTTTTGCATTTGTGCATATGTCTGCAGTCCATACTTCTGTACAGTATAGCAGAATAGGTTTTATCATGGCATCAAACATTTGTAAATGGACCTTAATTGGAATATTTGACTCTGCAAAGAGTAACTGTCTCAATTTAAAACATGCCTTCATAGCTCTGTTTTTCAAATCAATTTGTGCTCTGTTTAGTTTTCCTGTAATATTTAACTTTATGCCAAGGTAAGTATATGTTGACACATTTTCCAACTCATTACCATATATAGTAAATTTAAATTTGTTGAAAATTTTCCCCGATTTGTTGAAAACCATGATTTTTGATTTGAGAATGTTTATGCCTAAATGCCATTTTTCACAATAATGCCCTATTGAATTTATAGCATTCTGTAGCCCCGTAGGTGTCTCAGATAGTAGAAGTAAGTCATCGGCATAAAGTAGACATGATAAAGTACTCCGTAATAAAGTTGGTGGGTCATTGGTGACACAATTAAGCGAATCTTTTATGTCATTAATGTATAGGTTAAAAAGCAGTGGGCTTAAGCCGTCACCTTGCCTTATTCCTCTCTCCATGGGAACTGTTCAGTGAGTCCCTCTTTCACCCTAATGCAACCCTTCGAATTTAAATAAATTGACTTTATGATGTTATAAAATTTCCCTGTGATACCATACTTTATTAGTTTGTGTAGAAGCCCCACATGCCAAATTGAATCAAAGGCTTTCTGTAAGTCTATGAAACAGCCAAAGATATATTTCCCCTTACTCAGATACTTTGTAAGTAATTGTTTTAAAACAAATATATGATCACATGTACTAAACTCTGGCATAAAGCCAATTTGTTCCCTAATTATAAGGTTTTCATTTTTAATATGAGTAATTAGTCTTTGTTTTAGAACTGAAGTAAAAAGTTTACTTATTGTACTTAGCAATGTTATCCCTCTGTAATTTCTCGCGTCATTTTTGTCTCCTTTTTATATATCGGTACAATAATGCCTGTGTTCCATGCATCAGGAAAGTGACCGCTAGCTAAGATTATGTTGAAAAGAGTTTTGATTTGTTTAATTAATACATGTCTACTTGCTTTTATCATTTCATTTGTTATTTTATCCATACCTGGGGCTTTCCTGTTCTATAAAGGTATAAAGGATAGCGTGAGCGCTATTTCTAAACCTCTTGTATCAGGATACGACGCTATACAACACGGTCGAGAATTTGGTAAAGAATTAGAAGAGTTAGTCAATGAGTGAATCAGGAACAAGCGGAACCTCTATGCCTGGCGAGGAATCTCAAGAGCATGAAAACTCTGATCGCCGTCAGATACGAAGCCGTGAAGACGACGATACAGACGGTCCGCCGTCACGTTGAGCACCGTCGTTCAATACCTGGAGGAGGTGACGGCGGAGGTGGTGGCGGTAGTTTACTTACTTTACAGGGTTCTACTCTCCCAAATATTCCCACACCGTCGCTTGTATCGAAGCCGGACTCAGCTAATAAGTTCGAAGTGTGAGGAAATATACCTTGTATTGGAAAGATGGGACGGCACTCAAAACGGGCTACGATAAAACGGAGCCGAACCTCGTGGACTTTGGTTTCGTGCTTTTGCCGTTTGGTATTGAAGAAATGGCTATCGATTACAACGACATGTGGGCCCACAAGATACAATACTGCAAGTGGCGAAGAGTCAGTAGCAGTCTAGTGGTCGACAGCGTAGTACCGTTTGAAACGAAAGTAGTGCCTTCACAGAGTGACATGGTAACGAATGAAATGAAGCCGTATTACGAAGTACTCGTTGACAAAGATGGACGGCTTGGACGACCTCGTAAACATGGGCATGCTGATGCCATCGATTACAGATCTCTCATGAGTTCGTGGAACATATCGACATTTGCCAATAACGAAGTGAAGGCTACACCGACTGGTAACTGTATAGACCAAGTGGAGCATGTATTTCCAATAGGATTATACGACCTTCAACAACGTAATAAGTTCACGTATAGACGTAGTTTATTCGACGTAGATGAAAGAGTGACTCCAGTCGAATGTGGAGCTGGATTTTCATTCCATCACGAATTCCATGATCACTGGAAGAATACAGCACAGCATGATATGTACGGATGGAACACCGGAAATACAGTCGTAACCATGCCGACCATACCTGGAGACAACACTGCAGTAGACACTACAACATTGAAATGTACAAATATGCGTAGTACTGAACGTTACGAATTTGAAACCAACAACATCAACATGCTGAAGAAATCTGCGTTCTTCCAAGACAAACGCAAAGACTATGAAACCAGACCAGCGTATCGTCGGTGTATATGCGTTCCGTACATCCTATCCACGATGATTCAAGATCAGTTACTCATCGTATTAACATTATAGTCGAGAATGTATGGGAACTCTCTCAACGAAACACTATGAGAGGACTGTTAGCCTACTTGAATGACATTCGTGTACAAAGACAAGCAGGTAATTGAACACTGAAAGTATGGAACGAACCTATTGTTAAAATCGGTGGTCCCGTATTGTTTAATCAAACGATCTCACAGTACGACGGAATCATGCAGAACGAAGCACTCAACTCGAATCCCAAACTTAAATGGAAGTACACAAGGACAAGTAGATGTAAAATTTACTCATGGAACATTTATTACTGAATAAAACTTAACTTGAACATTTAAAAAAAAACGTCTGAACAGAGTCGTGGTTTTACATTCTTACTTCTTACTTCTAATCTATTTAATTCACATTATAGTTAATATTATACAATGCTTTAGCATCAGATATTTCATCAGCTTCTTCCAACACATTAAATGTTTCACTCTCTAAGGCTTGCTCTACATCTCTTTGAAATTGTGAACTATTCACATACTCAACTAAGTCATCGCTTAAACTATCGGAACTCTTAGGAAACTACCAGAAAGCTTAACACTACCTTCGGAATCATGCAAAGGCAAACTAATCGGCTCTTGAACAGGAACAACAGATTTAGCTGAAAACCCTTCAATAAATGCATTCTCTGCAGCACTACTACCAAAACCTAACTCGATTTGCAAATCTTGCCACTCTTGCTGAAGATTTTCCATCTCTTGTCTCAATTCATTGCGATCCTGTTGCGCCAAACTAGGAACAGCTTGACTCTCAGGTACAATCACATCAACAATTTCACAACTATTACTCTTATTTTGAGACGAAGTACTTACAAGCGTACTCTCAGAGGCAAATAATTCAGGAGTGTCAGGGAAAAAGCGTTGAGCATCTTCCCATACTTCACATGAGTACTACTACCTACGCTAGGAGGAGTTGGACTTTGAACAATATTTTCTCTTTCTTCAATCTGAGTATCAGAGAGAGGATAGAGTTGCATTGCTTGAAGGATGGTTTCGTTTTTCACCATCTCAGACTTTTTGTTCACCGTTTTCCAGTCACCGTCACTTATACGCAAGAACGCTTCAAATGCATCAATCAGCCAAATGGGGTTATGCTGTTGCATATCAAACGTGACCGGCATCTTTCGCAATTGTGTATATAAACATTCTATTCTTTATAGCTTGCTGTTGTTCATAGCCACTGACAAACCTCCAAGGCGTTTCGTTTGAAGTCATAATGACAGGCAAACGAGACAAGTTGTAATTGGTCTGCATTTTACGCGTTACACTCAATGTAGAACCTTCGAGCAAAGTGAGACAATCTTCCAATAACTCTGTAGTAATCTTGGCCTCGTCAATAAGAGCTATATCGCAACCAATAAGTGATTGGAAATGGAAATTGAGCGACGTATTGGTGCTGATACCGAATTGGGATAAATAACACGCAACATGTTTACTAACATGGTTTTACCTGCATTACTCTGACCTTGCAATAAAAGACCGTTAATCTTAGTCTTACATTTCGATAAAACGATGAAAAGACAATGCAATAAATATTCAGCTCGTGAATCTTGCATATCAAACCATTCTTTCATATGAACATAAGTATCCCGAAGGGATGCACATATTCTCTGCCGTCATACATGACTGGTTGATCTCTGTCATGACTACGTTTAAATTCAGCGAAATGTTCTTTCAAGTCCAGATGTACTCGAGTTTCATCGTATTCGTTAGTCGCGAGTTCTTCGGCAATCTTGTACTTCCCGTACGCTTTATACTTATACCAGGATTCTTTGACTATGTAACTATGTGAATTGTCTGGATCGATGCTTCCGGGATGATCTTCGTGGTCTCTGACATACTGCGCGATGCGTTTTCCGACAGAGTTGGTCGTAGTGCATTGATAATAGGTCATCAATGCGATGGCGTACGAGATATAATGTGAAATATCAAGTTTACCTTTAAGGTAGTATGCACCTCGAAAGTGAAAGACTTAAACTTTTGCTCTAACTTTCCTCAAGGAATCTTTCAATCATTCTCTTTCAAAATCAAGAATAAAAATAGGGGGTCACCGTGCAAATTTTGGTACTAGAGAAACAAATAACCCAAGATTTACCGATATTAGAAATTCAAAATGGCCGCCATCCCTGTGTTAACTCTACGGAGAAAAATAAAAATTTTCGAATTTCGAAAAACTAAGCCGATGAAAAGTTTCCTTTCACCAGAGCTTCAAAATGAGCCCCACATGTGGTATATCAGCAGAGAATTGTGAAAGTTTGGGAGTCAGAATGTCTGTCCCCGAGGTGCGTTCTACCTTAAATGCAGGATTGAAGTACGGCGGTTTCCCAATCACGGCCGGAATCTCTGCATCGGTACTTGACTGTGATTCTGTTGACGTTAAACGTTGTCGTTTAGGAGCAGGTGGTTTAGTAGACGTAGTAGACGTACTAGGTAGTACTTGAGGAACTTCTTCTAATTGCTTTAAAGCCTCACTGGTGATTCGTTCACCTGTTTCTCCGACACTCCCAATATGATCTCTCTGGAGTAAGTACTTCGTAAGTCCTGGAATACTTCTAATATTTTGCGAAGTAACATTACAGTCCAGCATCTTTCGAACATCCTGCAACAGTAGTCAGTATAAAGCTTCGTGCTTTTCCGATTACTATATGACCTTATTATTTATTTATTTATTTATTAGCCGTGTTCACAATAATGACATTGGCTCAGAAAGAAAGAGAAGGGGAAGAAAATGTATAACACTGAAAAGTTTTCAGATTCACTTCATTCACATTAGCTCAAAAGTAATTAAACTTTCTGACTGAAAATCTGTAACAATTCATTCATGTATTTTGCAACAACATGAACAATGCAACTGTCAGTACATGACAAAAAGTACTTAAAAAGAGAATCATTGTCAAAGCATTTTAGCTGGTTCTGAATGTTAAAAATCATTTCTAAGTAAATTGTTCGTACAGTGTGTGCTGGTTTACTTGGACATAATAAAATACAATGGATTTCATCACCAACACCAGAATGACAAAGGGTACAAAGTCTAAGATGTCTTGGAATGTTTTTAAAACGACCAATTTCTATTGCAAAAGTATGATCAGAAATTCTTGCCTTTGTCAAAGCAATTCTGTGAAATGGAGACTTAACAAGTGATAGATAATTTTCACATTTAAACATGTTTTTAATACTACAGTATACATTTAATTTGTTATTTTTTGACAAGGCATTTTTCCAGGCTTCCTTAAATTTAGACTTTAAAGACTTTTTCACAAGTTCGATAACTGTTGAAGGTTTACATTTCTCACAATTCAAAATGCTAGAATTGCACAGTAGAAGAACAGACTCAAAAAATGTAAGAAACACGAGAAACCTTTCTTGTGTAAGCTTTTTTCGAGTTCAAATGCAGTATACAGCAAACTGCCCTTGGACAAATTCTTAAGGCGAACCCAAAATTTAATAACATTCAAAATAACTGATATCAGTAACGGGTAACGCCCAAGTTCACCAAGACAAGCATGGATGCTGGCAGTTTTACTAACACCAAGAATGTGTTTACATGCTTTCATATGAATTGACTCAAATTCACTGACAGGTTTTGCAAAATAATCTGTAAATCTTTCCACACTGACTTTTCTGAATAAGTAAGCACCCCACACCTCAGATCCATAAAGCAACACAGGTTTTACTAATGAATCAAATAAATGTAATTGAACCCCAACTGGTGTTCCATTGAGAGAGTTGAAAGCTTTCATGTAAGCGAACAACGCCCTCGATGCTTTGTTTTTCAAAACTGACCTGGCTTTTTTACAGTTCGCAGATGAAGTAAAAGTAATACCCAAGTAGGTATAGGAGGGAACAATCTCCAATTTTTTCTTTTGGATAAAGATACTAAATTTGTGGGGATTAAAATTAGCATTGAAAACCATAACTTTTGTTTTCTTGAGGCTTATTGAAAGTTGCCATTTACTACAATAAGATTCAAGCAGTTGAAGTGAATGCTGTAAACCATGCACTGTGGTTGATAAAAGTACAATATCATCAGCAAACATAAGTATTGGTAGTTTTCTATTGACTAGTAATGGAGCATCAATACATTCTTTGTTAAGTATAGATGGCAAATCATTCAAAAAGAGATTAAACAATGTAGGACTGAGATTGCAGCCTTGTCTGGTACCAATGTGTGAATGAAAATAATTAGTAAAACCAGATGGTAACTTGATACAAGATGTAATGTTGTCATACAGAGACTTGATAATATTTAAAAACTTACTGCTAAAACCTTGTTTAGATAACTTATAAAACAATCCCATATGCCAGACACTGTCAAAAGCTTTCTGGAGGTCAACAAAGCATGTAAATAAATGTCTAGATCTACTCTTGTGCTTGTAGTAATTGATAAGAGATTTCAATACAAAAATGTGATCTGAAGTGCGATGACCTTTTTGAAAACCTATTTGTTCACAATTAAGTAAATTATTCCCGTTAATAAACTTGTTTGCTCTGTTATTGAGAATCACAGTAAAAAGTTTACCAATACAACTACTAACAGTAATACCTCTGTAATTTGTAGGGTCATATTCTGACCCTGACTTGTGGATAGGCACTATATGTCCTTTGGCCCAAATAGTAGGAAAAAGTTCAGAACTCAACACAGTATTGAAAATCTTAAGTAAAGCTGGCATCAAAATGGAAGAACCACTTTTAATCATTTCATTTAAAATTGCATCATCACCACAGGCTTTCCCTGATTTTAGAGATCTGATTGCAGCTGACACTTCACTGGCAGCAACATCAGAGTCAAGAATTGCATTGTAAGAAAACTTAAAACCATTAGCAAGCTGTTTTCTTTACCTTTGCCTGAAAATTGGTATCAAAATGTTGAGAATGTAAACCTTTCTGTGCAAGTGATTTAAAGTGGTTGTACCAAGCATCAGGAGAAATTCTGTCACTAGCAGAGTTATTTTTGTTTTTCAGGGTATTAACTAACTTCCAAAATTTTTTTGGATTTTTCTTTTCAGCATCTGCAATAATTGTTAACATATTTTCTCTAAATGAACGCTTACGGTGTCTTACAGTCTTAGTGTACATTTTTTTATAACGGAAAAATATGCCTCTAATGACTGGGTCATAGGGGTTTTTGTGTAAAAGTTTACCCATCTTACAAGTCTCCCTTTTCAATTCATAACATGAGTAATCATACCATGGTTTGTTGATTTTTCTCTTCTTTTGTTTTGTTCTCATTTTAAGATTTTTACATGCCATGTGGATGATCTTAACAAAATCACCAACTAACAAATTAATGCCACACATGTCAACATCATATTTCTTACTTAATAACAAATTAATGTGGTTTTTAACCATTGGATTATTTAATCCCTTAATAAATGGTTCCGAATTTGACCAAATATAAGAGTGGGTAAAGCACTGAGAAGGTTGTCAAACTGTGTATTGGATTGAACATGTGGTAACTTAAAACCAAGTGAAATCATACAGTGATCAGATAAATGACTTGGATAATCTACGTGAAAATATTCACACAGCTGTAAAACATCATGACTAACAATACCATAATCTACTGTGCTACAACCATTATTATGATAGCAAGTTGTCATGCCCAACAGATCACCACTGACACGGCCATTTAAAACTAATAATCTACTTGTTGTACAGAGAGATATTAACTTCCTGCCATAAGAATTAACAAAATTATCTCTGTTCTTTCTAGCAAAGACAGATTCATCACAATCATTTTCCAGATTTTGGGGTAGCTGATCAGAAATAAAATCCTCTAACGTACCTGTGCGTGCATTGAAGTCACCCAACATGATGACTTTACCAGAAGAAAGATAGGTTTGCAACTCCTTTTCAATCATTTCATAAGGATCAAAATCAGTAACAATTTTTGTCATTCGTAACATGTAACTTGAATTTTCGGGAGGAAAGTAGACAAAGCAAATGAAAACGTCATGACTGATATGTGTGTGTACTGTGTTCTGTGTCTGTGTGTCGTCTGCTCCACGCACACCGTGGGTGCGTTTGGGTGCGCTGTTCTTGACCCGAGAACAACCCGAACTACTTCGGTTAGCGTTCGGGGAAAACCCGAGGATTGTTCTCGGGTCGAGAACGTACTCCTGTGAAAACCTAGGAGCAGACGAGAACAAGATGGCGGCAAAGACGGAAAGTTCTAAAGGTAATTTTTCATAAATAGTTAAACAAATCGAAATACGTGTTAGTGCATGTGCTAATGAACACGAATCAATCAGACGTGTTTGAAATTTTATTTTTCCAATTCTTGTCAAGAACCAGTTCAAAAATGACTTCATGTATTGCCTAGCTAGGTCCCATCCGTGGAATATTACCGTACGGCTAGTTCAGTAGTTGTAGCTTGCACGTTGATTTCCCGTTGACAAAATATTTGCTTTTACAAGGCATCGTTTTATCTGCTGTCAACAATGCTCACCTACCGCCGTCTGTCTTCATTCTTGAAGCCGATTGCGTGAATATATTATATTTTTTTTTGTATTTTCAAATCCCCAGTGATGATGAAATTGTCAATTTGGATGTTGTGTACAATGATAAAACGTATACAATACGAACTGGTCGGAGGAATGCTGATAAAATTCAAAGTGGTGAGTAAAGTCAACACACTTTCATGATTTTTCAGTTGCTTCTTTATTTCTGTGGCTTCACCTGTTTCCTTGTAAGTTATATTTAGGGAAAATGATTCGCGCGGTGTCTTGTGTTGTGATACACCTTCGTCAGGGTATGTAAATCATTAATTTTAATTGAGTTATAGGCTATGATTTAATATTTTAGCAAACCATTTTTTTTTCATCATTAAGATTTTTTTTCATTTTTTTTTGTAAAAAAATTAGTGAGAAGAGTTTTCTCCTATATTGGCATAAGTCTGTGGAACTGATCATCACGGCAAAATTTATTTGTCCTAAAAATGTTGGTTTTGTGATATCAAAATTAAATTAAAAATTGAAAAAAATTGTTGTTTTATTGTTGTCACTGTAGGAATAGAGATGTGAATGACCTTAGGAAATGAAACGAATCATGGCAAAACATGATCCCAGGCAATATGACTCTGGGTCCAGTATACAACTTACCTTTACTTCTTCTATACTTCTATAAGAATAACAGTATTTATACTTGGGCAATTCCGTAAGTCAAAGTGAATGTAATTATTTTCCATAGATTCAAACTTCTTGCTTGGCATCATGAAACAAGCTACAGCAAATGAAATCAACAAACTCACCGGCAATGGAGCACCCAAGCAACAACCTTCAACAACAAGTCAATGTGATGTACCAATAAGTCATGTCAGTGATAAAGCTGGAGCTGACCAACAAGTCATTGATACCCCTACAAAGTGGCCAAAGGGAGCAGCTACAGCTTTAGTTCAGTTACGGCTGAATATGGACGAAGACTTTCATAAACACAAGGTACACAAGCTCACAAAATTAAATGTCATGTATACATATGCAAATAGTTATTCATATATACTGAAATATGTTTTTGTCTGTCCATATATACTAATATATCTAGTTATTTGTATGTATCACTGTTTGTGTATAGTGTACACATATTTATTTAGTGTGTTTATCCATTTATCCATCTATCCTGCCATCCATTCATTTAAAATTAGCATATGCATATTTTAGAAATATTTTTGATGTTTGAAATTCTGTCTGATTGATGCTGTCAAAGTAAACTAGATGTTGTATATTTTTTGCTATTGTGAAAGAGGAAAAAATTATTTCACTAAATGGTTGATCAAATTAAAGTTCAAGGTTATTGCTTTCTGGAAGGTAGAAGCATTCAGATTCCTAATGATGGAGATCTTGGTTTCTGTGCAGTGTCTGTTAGGGACTGGTCAGTTTCTTCAGCCTTGGGGGGCCGGTGGATTCATGGGGGGGGGGGGGGGGTTTCACCCTGTTTTTGACTTTGGTGATAGGGGGTCACCATGTTTTTGAAATGTCCAATTGGGGGGGGGGGGGGGGTTCAGTGTGTTTTCGAATTTCGACACAGGCTCATCATTGCCTAGAATGCATCGTGTCAGCCACAGATTTCATCATTCAGTTGTATTTTCGGCGCGCCCTTTGGGCGCGTAACTTTAATAATCAGACATATTTTTCAGCACGCCCAACTTTAACATATCAGGCATACATATAGCAGAGATATCTGTATGTTCAATATTTTTCAGCGTGCTCTTCGAGCGCATTACTTTAATATATCAGACATTTTTCAGCACGCCCTTCCTGACAAGACATATCAGAATATCAGGATGTTTCATATTTTTCTCCATGCCCTTCGAGCGCCATACTTTAATAAATCAGGGAAGAACGTACCTCAGGAAAAGATATTTGGACACTCAAATTTTTACAATTCTATTCTCATTTACCTTAAAGGGGAAGGTTACACAGCGATTATATGTTTATCAATAAAAAAATCATGAAAAATAGATGGTGTGAAATCTGTTTTGTTATTCACTTTCATTTACTGATAACACGACGGCGCCTGTTTTAAAACCATTGGTTATAGGTAGAAGTGATGTAAGAGCTTAGCACTGCACTTATAGGGCTTCCCCATTCTCTACATCTGGGGAAACCTATGCTCTTCCACAGGTCTATAAACAAAGGTTTTCAAATGGGTGCCAGAAGCCCTATCAGTAAGTCAAAATTTCTCGCCAGTTTGTCATAGATTTTTTATTGATGGACACAACCCACTTGGCTGATCCGATATGTTTTGATATTATTATTTATAGTTAAAAAATATGATGACATCGTATATTTTCTTTTTAAACCTGTAGATCCATAAACAACTCTGGACCAGAATAAAGAATGAGATGCAAGATGCGGTCCGACCAATGTTTAAATAAATGGAAGAGTATCAAAAGAGAATATAAAAACACAGTGGATCACAATTCCCGCACGGGCAATGAAAAAAAAACGTGTTTGTTTTATGAAGAGTTGAACCAATTATACGGAAACAAGTCAAGCACCCGACCAGAATTTACCATTGAATCCTCAGTGGCAGCGAATGATGGTAGTCATCAGTTGAAAATGAATCAAGATGATGACGGTGATAGTGATCATGATAGAGAGAAATCTGTGACGAAATCAAAAAAACGAAATAAGCGCTCTAATGTTGGACAGTTGATGACATGGCTATCGTCATTTCAGGAGGAAAATAAAAAAATTGTCGCAAGACAAGAGGAGTTTCAGAGAAAAATTCACACTGAAAAAATGGCCAGATTTGATAGATTACTTAATATTCTTGATAAATAAAAATCACAAAAATTTAAAAAGCAAAAATTCAACCACAGAGCAGAGTGTGTCATCGTTAGTGGCTTGTTTGTTTTATATTTATTGTTAACAAAAAACAGTTTGAAAAATGTTAAAAAAATGATTTGGTATTTTTAAACTTTGACAGTTTTTCGCTCCAAGAATTTTATGAAACTGAAAAATTGTTCATTTCAAGAATTTTTGACAAATACAGAGTTTATTATTTATTATATTACCATACCCTGCCCGTCGCATTTTGATTGGTCGAGCTGAACCACGTGACTGACCACAAATACACAGTAATGGTTTGTTTACATGCCCGTGAATATGAATAATAAGATACACAACTCAAAGTATCGTAACTTTACAGCTCAAACGTAAATCATAATCAATCATAAAATAAATGGAGCACTTGTAGGTCAAGTTGAGATACTTTTTTCTGAAAACATCTCCGGATTTGCCAATTTTTTACAGCGCGCGTGACAGTGCGTCGCGTATTGCTCAGTTTCTGGGGCCCAGTTGTCGTTCGCTCCTGAAATTTTTGGAAATTTTGACGGTTTTCTTGGGTTTGCTGTTAATATAATGGAAATAACAGACTCCGCTCTGACCATTAACGTTTATTTGTGGGCGCGGGCTCGAGGAAAGCCAAATTAACGGCTCGGCGTTAATTTTTGACTTTCCTCTCGCCCTTGCCCACAAATAAACGTTAATGGTCAGCGCGTCGCCCGTTATTTCTATAGTAATTGAACAGTTTTTAATGACATCAGAGGCGCATGAACTTTGTTACGGACTGGCTATGTTAATATCCTTGTGAATTCATATATAACAGCTACTCACACAAAATTAATTATTGATTTTATCGATCAATAAAAGTTTTTTCTTCAGACAAAAACAACTTTTATAATGCGTATAGATCTGCCCCATAGGTTTAGATTAGACTTTGAAGAGTGACGAAGTTGCTTGCTCGTGGTATTGGGGGAATTTTTTGATATTGTTGTTAAACTCACTGGTTGTTACAATTCAATTCATACCATGTATATGGGCATAACATTTTGCAATTAAGTTCAATTCAATACTTCTTTATTCATCCCAAATACAGAGCAATTACAATTGTGACTCAATTAAAGACATGTACAAATTAAAACTACAACAGAATAAATAATAAACATTTGCCTTAAAAGCTTAGATATCATTCATTTCATTTCGTTTAAAAGCTGTATTGTGTTTGCAATAAAAGAATGTTTGTGCCTGCTTGACCTGAGCGAGCTAAGATAAATTTGTCCATTATATTTTTTACTGGATCACTTGAACAATTCTATCACGGAGAATTACACCATTTTTCATTATTGTGGTAAATATTTTCATACCCATTGACATCTTCAACAGCTTCTAAATTGATGTATGTTTCAATATCATCATCGGTCATTACACAAAAATTATGTAAAATACATGCACACATGACCATTTTACACACAGTAGAAATATGGGGGCTGCTTATTTCTTGCAGCCTACGAAAACGTCCCTTTATATGACCGATAGCCCTTTCAACAACTTGACGCGTAGAACTTATTACTCTGTTGTAGTGTCTCTGTGCCTGTGGCAAGTTACCCATATCTCTAAATGGTGTCATCAGCCATGGTTGTAATGGATAAGCACTGTCCCCTATTATGTACATTCCTTCTGGTATACGTTGGGCTGCTGAAGTGTAAAATTCAGAATTACGAAGCACACGAGCATCATGCGTTGAACCTGGCCAGCCAACAAAAGCATCATTGATGATCATATGATCATCAACTACTAGCTGAAGTTGTACTGATGGGTAGCCTTTCCTGTTGATGTAATCACCATCTTGACCTGGTAGATTTGTGATCCTGATATGAGTGCCATCAATCACTCCAACTACTCCTGGCACTCTCTTCTGTCGCCGGATAGATGTGGCAATATCAATCATCCTGTCATTGTCTGGCCATTCAATGATCTTATTCTGTCATGCAAAAGAAAACAAAGTTATCAGTAAATACACAGATGCATGATGTTAAGAAACCTGAGGCATTCCACCAAATGGATTATTCAATTATTTGATTTCACTGTACTTGGCGCATCCCAAGGGAATTGGGGCTTTTTGTAACACCAAAGAAGGTTACCTACCTATTTGGCAAATGTAGCAAAGTAACTTCCTAGGCCAAACTGTTTCCTTACTGCAAGTTGATAGGTGAAATAGAAAATAACGCAGCAGGGCATCAAGCTAAAGCTGCCCTGCTGTGTTATCTTCTATTTCACCTCTCAACTCTTAGGTAAGTAAACACAGTTTGGCTTTGGAATACTTTGGCACATCACTATATCTCTATCCAAAGTGGTAAATAACCTACTTTGGTGTTAAAAAAACACGTGTCAAGTCTGAAAAAAAAACCAGGTAACATTGAGAATCACCGCATTGATAACCTGTATAATTTATAAAAAATAACCATGTCCTGTGTTAATGAAACATAAAAACTACATGTGTATGTTCAGTTCAATACTGGTAATTTCAATATATTATTAAGGGTTTGGAAAGGAAAATGAGTTTGATACATTATACAAAATTGTAAAATAATGATTTATTTATTTTGGCAAAAACATGTGAGGAAAAATATAGTTAATGCATTACACATGAAATGTATTAAAAAATACAGAGAAAAAGTAATATAAATCACAATGAGTAGTAATTACCGAGGACAACACAAAAATAAAAATTTATCTTTTCCATTGCCATATACTTTAGTGTACTTTGTTTCACTGAAATTTATTTTTGCTGAAAAAAAAATTCTGGACATCACAGTGATTTTATTTTCACTCTTCCTTGTCAGTCTATGTGTAAAGAATGGGAAATATGAATATTGTCACTTGGATTTTACTTTAGTGGAAAAGTGAGTCAAGCAAAAATAATGAAAATAAGTTCAAAGTGAAAAATACAGTATTTTAAAGTATACTAGGTCACCCACAGGCATTAATGTTAGTAAAGAAATGTGAAAATTATTGTTATTAAAGGAAATATAAAATTATTATTATTATTATTATTATTATTATTATTATTATTATTACAAGTTTAGGGGCTATAAGTATTATATAGAAATTTAATAACAGTTCATTGAAGCTGTGGGAATTCTGAAAAAGAGGTGTTCGAATGCAGGTTTATTTTAATTTTGTCAAAAGGGGTGACTTCTAATTGTTGTACGTGCAGTGCAGAATTATACATAATACTGTACGGAGAGAGGGACATCATTAGGCCAAGGAGTAATTAAATGCTTGTCGGAAAAGTGACAGTAAGCAGTTTAAAGCGATACCCAGCAGGCCCAGACTTTTAACTTGTGTGCGAACTTTATGGATACACATTCAATCGGAAGCCACAGAACAGTGCCACAAACGGCAAAAATTAGAGAGGCACCATTTTCATCATATAGGCAGAAATCAATGTATATTTATTGCCTTATTTGTATTGTACGGTGATTGTTTTAACAGCACAATGGCAAATTAACTGTAATTTATTGTACGTGATTGTTTTAACAGCACAACGGCAAATTAACTGTAATGTTATTAAAAATTACTTCAAACCATAACATAAATGATCAAAACAGGCACGTGCATATAGAATAAAACATTTTTTTTTATTTCTTGAAGTGACAAGACTCAAATAAATTACATGTACCGATAACAAAGTTTCGGGCAAACATCTTTTACAAACTCTCTGAATATCAAAAGTAACTTATCCCACAAAGTTGCATTTTAAAAAAGGGACAAATAAAGAGCTAAACAAAAAATATAGGAAACGAAAAGGAAAGGTACACAGAAACTGAAAAAAATACAAATTGAAATGATCAAATACCTTTATTTAAATACAATCTGAAAATACAGACAAAATTAAAAAATGAGAAATACTTGAAATCAAATGGACACCTGCAACTTCCAGGGTCGTTGTATTCTGTAAATAGATAAGCAAAACAAGGTTATTTACATCTGTACTTGTTAGTATATATACTAATCATAATGAAAGCATTTAGAAGTATTTCATTCTTATTTTCATGCTAAAAATTTAACTTTTCCAATGATATTTCATGTAAGATAAAACTGAAGGAAGTTTCATTTGAACATGTGAAAACATCCTAAAATGGTAAGTCATCATTACATATACTGGACTTACCATAAAGATGACTTTTCAAGCATCAATTTTAAATTGAACAAGTCGTTGATGGCACAGTCCCCACTTGTTCGTTGGTACTTTAATTAAAAGTCCTCAGAGAGGATAGAGTCCTCTTCATTAATTAGGTCTATGATAAAAATACTGTGATACAGATGGCGCTAAATGGCCAAGAATGAGTTCCATGGTGGTGAAAACATAAAACCAATGTAGGCCGCCATCCTAATTACAAAATGTCATTAAATGAGTCAATTAGTAATGATCAACAGGATGTTGCCGAACATTTTTGCATACTATCCTAACACTAATAGATTATCACCGGTACCATATTTCATAAAGTTTGATGCAGTATTTACAAACTATGAGATCAACATCTGTACCTAGTTTCATCAAATTTTGACGCAGTATTTGTGGATATATAACTCTAATTAGGAAAGTTCATTAAATAGGCAATTACAAATTAATTAAAATGACACTGATAAATGCCTTTTTCATGTTAAAGCAATGTAAGCTTAACATGTGTACCAAGTTTCATGAAATCTGATGCAGTATTTCTCGACATATCAGTCTAATTATGAAACTTAGGTAATTGACATGATACTGCTACACGCCGTTCAACAAATCAATGTGCATATGTATGACAAAGGTCAATGTCCTTCTACCAACTTTGAATGATACTGGTGGAAAGATGTCTGAGTTATGGCTCTGTACATGAAAAGATCGTAACAAAATGGCAGCCATGCAGCCATATTTAATCTTACTGTCTAAAAAATCTATATGCATATGTATGACATAAGTCAATGTCCATGTACCAACTTTGAATAAAATCGGTTGAGACTTGCCAGAGTTATGGCTTTCGACATGAAAAAAAAACATAACAAAATGGCCGCCATGTGGTCATATTGGATCATATCGTGAAACAAATCGACATACATATGTATAACATGAGTCAATGTCCTTGTAACAACTTTGAATAAAATCGGTTGAGATATGATTGAGTAATTGCTCCGTACATGAAAAAATTGTAACAAAATGGTGGCATGGTAGCCATATCATGTTCATATGTATGACATAGGTCAAAGTCCTTGTACAAAGTTTGAATAAAATCCATTTAGACGGGCCTGAGTTATGGCTAAGGACATGAAAAAATTGTAACAAAATGGCTGCCATGCGGCCATATTGGATCATATCATGAAACAAATTGACATGCATATGTATGACATAGGTCAATGTCCTTGTACCAACTTTGAATAAAATCGGTTGAGATATGCCTGAGTTATGGCTCCGTACATGACAAAATTGTAATAAGATTGCCGCATGGCAGCCATATTGGATAATGTTGTGAAACAAATTGATGTGCATATGTATGATGAAGGTCAATGTCCTTGTACTAACTTTCAATAAAATCGGTTGAAACATGTCGGAGTTATGGCTCTGTACATAAAAAAATTGTAATAAAATGGCCGCATGGCGGCCACATTGGATCATGCATATGTATATATATTGGACGTGCATATGTATGACATATCAAGTAATCCTTGTACCAAGTTTGAATGAAATCGCTCCATGTATCTCTGAGATATCTGCGTGAACAGACGGATGCATGGACGGACAAACGCACACACTGACACACGCTCGGACATGACCAAACCTGATAAGTCCCCCCGGACGGTATCTTGGGGACTAAAAATACAAGCATCAATTAGTAAAAATATGATTCATAGAAAGAACCAGATTTCAATGTTTTTATTTACATATTGGTTTGTTATTGACTTAATTAATTTGTTCTTTACATGTTTATTTTATCATGATTTATCTTTACTTTTATCACTATGGCCATCATTATTTCACGTTGCTTATTTGGTTCTGTATGAACCCCTTTGTGTTTTTGGCACTTTCACATGACTTGAATTGGTCATCACATGATGCTCCCTTACCATAAGTTCTAATTTCTTTAAACCATTATGGCCAGGTACTTTACTATACCGGTCCATTCCCTTCCTAATCTCATGATGGATACTCTCTACACCGTTCTGTGAGGAAACCAAAGCCAAACCCTGTGTTTTCAATCTGAGGGATGACATGATCTTCTAACATATGCATTTGGTGGGATACTTTCATTAGGAAAGTGTTCTCTGTAATATGCCATTAAATGTGATATGTTTGAACTGAGAATGCTAATATATTCATCTGACATTCTATTGCTTGTACTCTAAAGATTATGGCAGGCTGCAAATTTTGAAAATATTGGCTTACACAGACCACAAATGTGTGCAGCCTGTTCATTCAGCTATGGGCATATTCTTGCTGTGGTCCTGATGACGCTCTTGCCAACGTTGAATGTTTTCTTCCTGAAACACAAAAATAAAAAAAAGGATATGATAACTTTCTTTCAAAGAAGCAAACAGAGTTGTTTCACTGAAAGTAGGTCAAAATAATGTAGACGAAATACATCTTCTGTAGTATATATATAACACACAATAAATCTGACACTGAAAGCTTGAAAATCCTGACAAGCAGAATACTGAACCTTTTAATGACTTTAGCAACAAAACAGTTTACAGTTGTAAAACACATACTTTACAGCACTTGTTCACATGATTTCCGATGAATGCCTGCCCGTGGTAAGAATGACGTCCAACACCAAATGACCGCAGAGCTTGGTCAATACCGCAGACTACAAAACCACATTGTTTTGGCAGTTTCGCTTTTACGTCTGTAGCTTCAGATATCTAAGAAAACAAAGATAAACACTGTGTTGTCTGGAAATGACTGCACTACAAATGTGCACAAGCCAAAATTCTGAAAATGCAGCATAGACATGACTGTGCACTTGAGATTGACAATGTTATTGCTTATCATCACAAAAATGATCTTACTTCTGGTATCAATATGCCATTTTCAAAGATGAAGGAGACCCTCTGAGATCTCAGGTTGCTAGACAGGTTATCTGTGGGTGTTCTCACATGATACAGGCTAAACAAACATTACATGTTTATTTAAAATGGCAACTATTCCAGTTTGATAAAAAGTTTGACTTGGCTAGCAACTCACTGCCACTGTAATTAATTGTGTCTCACAAGATTTCAAAATTATCACAAAATCATGTATTTTTATTTTGTTAATGTAGTATGGTCTTCTATTAATAAATACTAACCTTCCTGTCAGCTTCTTCACTGAGTTCCTGCACTTTCTCCTGGGCTTTTTTAACTTTGCCAAAGGTCATTAGTGGCAGTCTGCCATCATCTTCACTGTTGTCGTCATCATCATCATCATTGTCACAGTCATCATCAGCAAGGAGAGCCTTTTCAACACTATCAGCCAAGGTCTTAGCTTCTTCTTGGAGTTCTTTCGCTTCACACTGTAATCTCTCTACTTGTTTCAACATGGCTACATATGTGTCAAATCTAGCAGGCTTTAGCACGGGTTCATCAATGTCATCATCTCTCTCCAGAGTCGTGATGATCTTGATATCCAGTACTGCACAGCTAGCTTCCATCATGGTGAAAAACTTTTAAAACAAGCCAGGACTGATGTGCAACCCTGGGACTGCAACCTGTGATAAAATATAAGGGTTAGCACATTTATCTTTTACTTTTAATGTATGACAATATCTTGTAACTTTCATACCTACCTATTTATGAAGAAAACACTACATACAAATATACAACAACTAGATTGATCACAAATGCTGACATATGTGCTGGCTTCATTGTCAACTTGTTTTCTCATATAGCTTCACTAATAAACTTCTATTTGTGCACACCATTATGGACATAGTGGCATGCATACATGTAGATAGGTCACAGTGTGGTCTGTTGAACTGTTCAGAGAAAGGTAAAGTGAACTGATTGAAACAGAACAGAGCTATATGTTTAGTTGGTCAATGGAAGCAAACAACATAGTGGATTGAATTGATTAGTACATACTCTGTGCAGTGGTACATTGAAAAGTGGCTTTCTGACGCTATTGTAGTGCTGCATGGCATGCCTTAGGTTTCCACCAGTTGAAAGAAATTCACTGTGACATTTTCTGATATCATCAAGGTTCTCATCTTCATGATGACAATAGTTGTTCCTCCTTCAGCAACTGTGCTTGTTCCTTGCTGATCACACAGCATACGCAAAAATATTTCCCTAAAATATTTCAATGTGAGGAAGACAAGGAACAAAAACTGACATAATTACTTAAAACTTAGTAGGTATAGACATGACTGGTGTTCATGAAGTCAATTTGATGTGCATGTGTGAACTCTTGGAGAGGATGTACCTGTAATATGCAAACTTATCAATTTAAATATTTATTTCAAAGAAATTCATGGTTACTACATTTTGCATTGCCAGTATACATATTAATACTATGTGTAAGAATTAAATTGAGAAATAAACACAAGAATTTCTACAGAGGAAAACAATCATTTGTCAAAGCTTGCAAATATTTATCAAGATCTGACCCACTGTGTACCCTTCCTTTAAATTTATCTGACTAATCAATGTTAGCTGTGAATGTCTTAAGTCAACGAAAAACTACAACAAATTATCATAATTGTGTTCTACAGCATATCATACACAATGCATGCTGATTATTAACAGTCGCACATATTGCAAACTGATAGGTCAAGGATGTACACATGTAAATCATAGGTAAAACTGAAGTGTACACAATAAACTGCCTGTCCTGTCAGTGCCTCAACTTTTCTTATGTATAAATCATAGCATGCAAGTATACATTTCATACCATTGGTCCAGACAATCCATAACTCTTGGCCAGATACTCATAATCTCCCATCATCCGTGCTAAAAGTGTCTTGTCCCTGAAATAAATCAAAGTGGAATGTAAGACAATTGTCCACACCATTCTAAATTAATGCCCATGTTTCTACACATCAATGCATTTTGTACATGCAAGAAAACAACTTTGCCTTTTGTACTATTTAATGTAGGTATCATATTTATGCTGCATAAGTTTGGTCAGATTTGCACATTGTTTTTCAGATTTTTTGATCAGCAGTATAATGCATGTATTAAACTTGGATAACCAATATGTATGTATCTTAAGTTCCAAATATTGTACCAAAATAGATATATGGTACAATCTGTTCATTGTTTAGTAAAACACAGTATGCATGTTTAGACTTACTTCCACTTTGTGCCATCCAGTTTGTCTACCTGACCTCTGTTAACAGCTAAAGCTATTTCTAAATTGTAATAGGAATCAGGTGCTGCAAATGTACTCCAAATCACTGTATTATCTGCTACATTTGGATTGCTGATGTTAGCAACTTGGTAAACCATTCTCAGGGTTCCCTGACCCTTGTCCCCACCTAACTTTATCCAAATTTCAGTGGTAGGTATTGTACCATGCCAGGTAAGTTTGCTAGACCTGAAGACAAATATGAACAAGATGCAAAAACAACAGTAACACTTATATTTAGTAATATGTGATAACAAGATTACTTATCCACAGTCTTTCTCTACATGATCATAATAGAGTTTGCACACAATCCCAAAGATCTGACTGCAAGCCTGCTGTCCCAATATTAATACTCATGTGCTTATATAAGAGCATATAAGAACAATCTAGAACTTTTATTGACATGCTAATCACTGTTCTAAATTCTCTCTCTTACACAACTAATTAAATTTCCAGAAAATTCCAAACATGACTTATTAAATTCATGGTTGTGAGGTCAAGAAGGACAGTGACCTTGATGAGTGTGGGGGAAAATGACCTGCATAACATACCTCACTTCCAATATTCACATGCCATGCCTTGAAGTAACGCCGTAATTTCCTCTTAGCAGCCCATGTTGTTCCCATAGCAACTTCCAAAGGAAGGCCAGCACCTGGAGGTATGTCAGGAGTGAGTCCCAAGATCTGGAGGATTTTCCTTCTTGTCCTTTTGTTGGTGTCTCACCTCCTCTCACTCAGCTGCAGCATTGCATCACCACCACTGACAATGTCTCTCCTCTGACTTAACTGCAACACCCTCTGACGTCTTGTCCTGGTGCTAGCTTGTGAGGTTGTTTTTCGTGGCTTTGGTGTATATGTTAAACACAATGGCTGAAAAAAATCACACCAAAAATTAAAAAACCAAATTTATCTTTCAAAAGTATATGTGGGTGATAAATTCATGAAATTGGACTAGCTCATTACTTGATGAAATTAATTTGTTGAACCACTACCAGGTCACACATGTACTACAAAACCAAATAAATGTTATTACAAATACAAATTTACAAATTATCATATTCCATGATAGCTTTATCAGAAGAATTTACTCCAAAATCTAACTGTATATTGATATGTGGGTATAGATCAGCAAGAGTAATGCTGGTAAAAAACTCACCTGGCCCTTGGTTTTAACCTTTATCAAACTATCATCACTTCTGTTTGCTTCTATTTTTTTCTTGACAAGTGTTGTTGCCATTTCTTCATACTGTAGCAGCATATGCACCGCTGATACATTCTGCAACACAATTTCTGCGGCCTTCACTGCACATATATTGTTCTGCCTATCCCTTGATGTTTCATCATTTGATGTCTCGGTATTGATTGGGTCAGGAATGGGGACTGGAGTATGGTGGCTTCTGATGGGAAATGGGCTCACTGACGAGAAGCAGTGGTCTCCAGCAATGGACTGGTAAACACACCGTTCCGTGTTGTGTTGCAGATCTTGCAGTGGCACAACTGACTTACAACCGACATTCCCATAATCACATGTGACTGTGGCATTTGATAGCATGTTTGCAAAGGCAATGGGGGACTTACAATAGATTCACACATAATAGAGAGACGGCACACAGGACAGGATGAAGAAACTTGCAACCACTGACACAAACATTCAGCACAAAACACATGTGGTCCATCACACAAAAGTTGTATTGGTCCATCTATTATGTCTTTGCAAATGGGACACTCCATTTCTTCAATGAGATCATTGAACCTCTGTCTCTGCAAGGGAATGAATCTTCTCATCTTTTTTCCTGCCCTCTGTTTTACAGCTGCTGTTAGATTTGTACTGCCATGAGTTTCACTCTGTAGTTTCCCCGTCTTTCCTGTCTCCTTGCCAGTGATACCAGAAATGTCACTGCCTTGGTATTGACTTGGTCTGCCCCTGTTTTTACTGTCTTTCTTTTTCTTTCCTGCCTTACACAATGCATCACACACCGCACATCTCCGTACTCTACAGTGTCTGGACCATTTCACTACGTGTGTCCCTGGCCGATAGGTTTTCGTTATTGCTTTCTGCCTGCTGCCATGAAGCAATGACTCTCTTACAGAGACAACAAAATTGGACGGGTGAACATCAGAATGTCTTCACTAAAACTGTACTCTGAAACAATTCTTTAACTCCACGATAAAATTGGAGCATGGATAACTTGTGCCATTTATTTTCCATGCACAAATACGACACCGGTTTTTTAGCACACGAGCATGAAATTCGAATGACATTTTCACAGTCTAGGCCAACAGACGATTGAAAAAGGCGCCAGAAAATATGCAGTGTGTAAACAAACCCGTTACCAGGGAGACATGCGTGATGGTCCGAAAAAACTATGCTCAACTGCAACGCACATATGGACGTAAATAAAAACCAACACGCATAAAAATAAATAACCCTTGACAAATCACACCATAAAATGTACAGATTAAATCACTGCGGACACGGTTAAATCGGTTTCAATCTTGTTAAAATTGATTTACTTAAAATCTGAACCTCGTAAATTACACAACACATTAATGAAAATACTTACAGACCGCATGCTTTATGTTATCAAGTTGTCCGTGCTAAGAAACTTCTCCTACAAATGTCGCGAGGTCAAGGTAAACTAGCGATAAACATCCAGCTATGCTGATATGCCACCTTATTAATTGAGAACAGCTTTCACTATCACATTTGAATGCATTTTTTAAATGATTATGGGTCAGAATTCGAGGAACAACACGCGCACGGCGAGCGATCGTCTCGGTATGCTGCCATCACTGAGAGTGCGTTCGGCTGTTCGTAATTTGTTTCCTCAACCTAAGTTGCCAAGTCGGCCGCGCCGGAAGCAAAACACAGGTGACGTAGTCTGCCAGTATGAGCATGCGCAATTGAGCCTGGGAGCGCGAGAATGTGTATATATAGTACCGTAGAACTGTCTCGCGCTATCATGTCGTTGAGCTATAAAATGTGTGCATGTTAACAGAAACTGGAATTACTGCAGAGAATACTTTCCAGGACATCACATGTAAGTCTCTAAGGTACCAAGGAGGACGTTTAGGAAATCCTTTCAGAAAGTTCACGCCGTCTGTGGCCATTTTGTGGAGTATATACGTACCTGCACTGGCTGCAGCGTATACAGTATTTCTACTGTACAGTGCACATATTGCCGGTTAATATGCGATGGAATTTTGCGTTTCACGTCGTTCAATCATTCAGACGGAAATACCGCCCTTCTCAAAACTTTGAAAAAAAAGGTGACAGGTTTGGAATGCTAACTCTTGTATATCAAGAATGACGTAATTTAATGAGAAGACATTTGTATTCGAGCACGGCTACAGTTTTTGATTCGAAAACTCTCATCATGGACCGTGGTTGTATTCAACAATCGAGAGGGTTAGGTGAGTCGAACTTTTCCTATGTCCATGTAGCACTTGTGCAAAAATAACCGAATCCACAGGCCTTTGGCGAATCAATAAATGCGTTTTTCACCAAGCTGAAAGGTTGAAAGATGCGTCCGTCACTTTGGGACGAGCTAGATAAATGCAGTCAAACCCAGCTGGGCATAGAAATTTGCCATAATATGACTTTGTTCTGGAAATTACGAAGACAACCGGCCGTGCGGTGGAACTTTGCAACAAAGTTTCAATATCTGAACTGGCATACTTGAATGACAGACACAGGAAACGATGGCCAATAAAAACGCATTCTCGTAGCATTTTGATAATAATGTATCAATCACAATGACACAGAAATTATGCCTCCTCCTGACAGAAGGGCCATGGCCTATTTGTAGCCTTGCTACACTATGTCTTATTGCTGAAAAGGCCATGTTGTTGTCAGGTTGTCATGGCGACTTTTAAAATTTGCATACAACTCTGAGGGTTGAACAGGTTGTTAATGGGTCACAAAACTTTGGAGTCCCACTGTCGTCCATTATACCTGTTTCCTTGGGTATTAAAGGTGTGAAGTATACACATCAAAAGACTAGAAAATTCACTTCATGGGCAGAATCTTATAGAATATAAATAGCCAATGTCTGGTTAAAGAAAAAAGATACCCCTGATCTAAAATATGCATGGGCTACAAGCCACTGTCACCGGGCTACAAACTTCAGAAAATGGTAGCCCAAGTGGACTACCAGGGGAAAAAGTTTATTTCGAGCCCTGGACAGTATTAAACATGAAACATTTAACTTGTAA
This sequence comes from Ptychodera flava, assembly GCF_041260155.1. Taxonomy (NCBI): domain Eukaryota; kingdom Metazoa; phylum Hemichordata; class Enteropneusta; family Ptychoderidae; genus Ptychodera; species Ptychodera flava. The sequence continues at coordinate 2,966,586 of NC_091928.1, forward strand.
TATTTCCCCCTTGTCTTGGCCTGCTGGGTTAAAAAAAATGTTTAAAGGTATGCAGGCACCATGTTCAAATTTAGTCGTTGCTTCCGTGGAAAGGGAAGATCTAGCTAATAATAAAGTTTATGGGGTCACACAAAAAATATTGCACCACTACATGGTCATTATTTTACTTTAGTTAAACAATCAGAAATAATTTTTGTTCATTATTCTTCCTGGAATGAGGCAAAGAAATCAAAATAAATTATTTAGAGGTTATAAACGGCAAGCGAGGGTATTTGGTTGCGGATATAAGACCTCTGGGGTGAAAATTAGCATATTTGGCGGGAAATAATTTCACCCAAATATGCTAATTTTCACCCCAGAGGTCTTATATCCGCAACCAAATACCCGAGCGCACCGTTTATAACCTCATTATAATATGCTAAAGTTAAAAACAAGTGGGCAATTTCGTTATTTAGGGCCGAAGTTGGAACGAGAGTTCAGGAGCGCGCAGCCTCATACAAACTCTAAAAAAGAACGTTTCAGAACGCGCGCGCGTGCACAGTTGAATTCATAAAATACGGTTACGCAACGCATCAATATCGCGATTAGACATCGAACTTGAAGAATTTTACTTAAAAAACGCTCAAAAAACTTTAAAAAATCATGTTGTTGTTACATAGCCTCCGCTCCTTACAGAAACTCTTCATTTGTTGGTTCGTCAAGCTGCACTAGACTAAAATTTAACAAACAAAATCAATCTGAAGCCATAGACTTGTTCGACATTATGGCGCGTTGAGCTCTCAAGTTGGCGTTCGAAATTTGCGCGAGCTCAAAAATGTTACGCGGCGCGCAGGTCTTCTTGTTGAGAATATAAACCCTGGCTCCAGCCAATCAGATTGCCGGATTCCAGCCAAGCATATTATAATATAGAATGAATATTAATACGTTGTTCATTATAATATATAAAATAAATAAGCACCAGTGAATTATGTTTTAAATAAAAAAACTGTGCGCTACTGTAACTGCCTGTGATAAATAATGGTACACTGGGTGATAAGGGGAATTGGGTTCATAAAATTAATTGAGATACTAGTAGAATTAATTTTAAGCACATAAAATTAATTTGAAGGCATAAACATAATTCGATGCATAATGAGTTAGTACTGTACTATATAACACTTAGCCTATTTGGATGACTGCATTAAACAAAATAAAAAATACTTCAAAAATTATTTCTGGTCTATATAAAATTAATTCTAACACACTAAAATTAACGGAAAATATAATTTTGACCAGAATGGCCCCAATATACATTATGTTTACTATTCATCCTAGAATGAAGGCAAAGAAATTACAATTATTATTATTATAGAACAAATTTCTTAGTTGTTACTTAGAAATCCATTAAATAAATAAAAAACAGTGAATTATGTTTTAGCATAGATCCTCTCGAGGGTCTATGGTTTAAAAAAAACTGTGGTTCCAAAATGGTTACCAAGGCAACATAAAACAAAAATGAACATGGAGTTCATGCTGTGATAAATACACTTAGGAAAGCATTTGCATAGTAACTGGGATTACTTTTAATGGAATTTGAAAAAAAAATTGAAATTTTAAAATGCAAATAGGTTACTATGGAAACACAGGGCAGTAAAAATTGATATCATATTTTGTCTTTCTAACCCAAAATAACCCTTTGGTATAATATTTCTGTTGATTACTGGATTTTTACACTGGATATTTGGTCTTTCTAACCCAAAATATCACTTTGATATTACACATTCTGTTGATTACTGGATTTTAGGTGAAATCTTTAAAAAACTGGTAATTTTTACTCCTGAATGGTTGCCATGGAAACATATCACATTAAAATGAGTGTGATATTTTTTGGTGTGCAAACCAGAAAAACCCTTATGATCAAATTTGAATCAATCGTTCTCTTATAGGAATTAGGGAAAAAGTAACATTTTCAATCCCAAAATAGTTACCATGGCAACTCGAAACATTAAAATAATTCTGGTTTTTGTGTTCTCTGACCCGAACTCCCCCACTAGATAATTTTCATATAAAATCAAAGTAACTTTTCATGGGATATTAGAAAAACTGAAATTTTCAACCCCTAAAATGGTTACCATGGAAACATGGGGCAGTGAAATCAATATCATATTTGGTCTTTTCGACCCAAAATACCCTTATGGTGAAAATTTCACGGAAATTGAACCTACTATTATTCGCGTTATTATTTCTATATAATACTTATATTAATTATTATTATTATTGTTGTTGTTATTATTATTATTATTATTATTATTATTATTATTATTATTATTAAAGAAATATGAAAATTGCAATCACCAATATCATCATCATCATGCTGCACCTGCACTGGCAGCACTAGTGTTGAAAATCCTACCAGAGTTCGTCCGCCTCATGTAAAGTACATGTACTATCTCCCCTATTATAACTATAGTTAAATAGTGAAGAGTACTTTAGATGAGGCGGACGAACTTTGATAGGATTTTCAACACTGCCAATGGTGCTGCATGATGATGATGGTATTGGTAACATTTCTTTAATAATAATAATAATAATAATAATAATAATTATAATTATAATAATAATAATTTTCATATTTCTTTATTAACATTAATGCCTTCTGAGTACCTTGTGGGTCACCTTAAGCATGGCTTCACTATGTAAAAAATACCAGAAATAGCAATAAAACAAGAAACAAACAACCGCTATTTTTTTTCATATACAATTGCATTTCACCAAATAACTTCATTTATATTTCAAGAAGTGGTTTACACGTTTATCCTACTTACCTTTAAAGTTAACAAAACATCCATTATCCTCTGGCAACAAAAGTGGATGGTATACTTTGAAACACCAAAGCGTTCAGCAACGTCTCGCATACATGACCTGTTACTTATGTACCAAATAAAAATTAGAAACTGCTTGGTTGGCTCTACTGGTAGGTGACCTCCATTATTTGCCAGAGTTAAAAGTGGAGCGACGCTTTGAAAAACTATCTCAAAAGTCGTCCTGCATAGGCGAAAATGTTGCCGGAAATCATCAAGGTTGTAGGAGGGAATTACGGTTTCAGCGTAATCGATAATTTTGGGAACGTTCTCTCTCCTATTAAAGTAAAGAGCTATCACCATTGGTACTGTGCGACCGTTGATGTCAAAAATAACATCATCCTGAAGAATTTCTTTCAAGAAAATTAAAAAGTGCTACGCTCGTAATATCGTCGCCGATCATTACAGGCGCCGCCATATTGGAGAACAAAGTTGCTTTCGTTTGGGCGAGCGTTACGAGAACATGTATCGTATTGCAGCGATGAGGGCGTGATTCCAATCGCAAGAACAGTGCACCCAAACGCACCCCGTGTTGTTTGGTCGCGCTCAGAATTGCAACATCTAAGTCGGTTACTGTGACCAACTCTTTTGGGTTGGAAACAGTGGCCGACTGGTTTTGTGTGAGGCCTAGCAGCTAGGCGATGTTGCCGTGAGTGTGTGGGGGTTCGAATCCCGTTTGGGTTATAGTAAAATTTATATTTCTTTAACCTGAGTGGACAGTCCTGCTGGTGGATATTTACTTGTCCCGAGGCTGTCTGATAGCTCAGTATAAAGCTTCGTGCTTTTCCGATTACTATATGTGTGTGTACTGTGTTCTGTGTCTGTGTGTCGTCTGCTCCACGCACACCGTGTTGTTTGGTCGCGCTCAGAATTGCAACATCTAAGTCGGTTACTGTGACCAACTCTTTTGGGTTGGAAACAGTGGCCGACTGGTTTTGTGTGAGGCCTAGCAGCTAGGCGATGTTGCCGTGAGTGTGTGGGGGTTCGAATCCCGTTTGGGTTATAGTAAAATTTATATTTCTTTAACCTGAGTGGACAGTCCTGCTGGTGGATATTTACTTGTCCCCGAGGCTGTCTGATAGCTCAGTATAAAGCTTCGTGCTTTTCCGATTACTATATGTGTGTGTACTGTGTTCTGTGTCTGTGTGTCGTCTGCTCCACGCACACCGTGTTGTTTGGTCGCGCTCAGAATTGCAACATCTAAGTCGGTTACTGTGACCAACTCTTTTGGGTTGGAAACAGTTGCCGACTGGTTTTGTGTGAGGCCTAGCAGCTAGGCAATGTTGCCGTTAGTGTGTGGGGGTTCGAATCCCGTTTGGGTTATAGTAAAATTTATATTTCTGGCCACTTGCATTGAGCTATCAAAGATTTCCACCTTCTTCATCAACATGTGTCAAAAATAGTTATTCTCTACATAAACACAGCGGAGCTATATCGGCCGCTAGGTCGCTTGTTTTGTTCTGTAGAATTATCATTTAAATGTTAAAAAATCACAAAGATTAAATTATGACAAGTGACTCTGGACCAAACGGTATGTACTCATTTTCCCAGTGTGAATTGCTCTCAGGTGAAAATACTTGATTTCAAGTTCTTTAAATATATATTATACTTACTATATACATATATATTGTATGTATAATTGAAATATATGTTTCACAATACTGCATTTTTGTTCAATCACAGAGGAACAATACAATCTGGTGTAAATAGGATAACATGTGGGTAACTGCATAGTCTTTACATTTTCATCAGACAACACTTTTCTATGGAATAAAAGCACCATTAGCTGTATCTTTCCATGTTATTTTTATCCTGACAATGTAAAATCAAAGTTAATTTAGAATGCAAAAGTAATTCCCAAAGTATGACCATAGTTAACAGAAAGTCTTCAAACATTAGTGAACAACATACAATTTATGTTTTGACCAATAAATAATTTTTGGCCTGCAAACCAAGTACGGCTGCCACCACTGACTATTATAGGTGTTCAAATTTGATTGACAATCCATTGCCAAGGATTGAAAATAGTAACATTTTCAGAGGTAATATGTCTTTATGACAGAGAATCAAAAAACACATCTTTGAAGACTGGATGTCAAATTTTGGTTAGCAAAATACTGAAAAGATACAGCTAATTTAATAAAATTGCAGTAGCATGACTGCTTTGTTATAAAACACAAACTGCCTGATCTTTATTTAGGCTTTGAACATATACAACTATCCCTCATGATGGCAAATTGCAAGTAATGCTCACTATCACCTTTGACCTATGACCTCATGATGTATCTACAGTATCCATGGCAATTGTACTCAACCACAGTATGTGTAATTGCCCATAATTCTGTATGACCTTTACATATTTCACCATCGATGAAATATTTAACTGTTGGCATGCAAACATCAAATAAAGATATGTTGAAAAAGAATCCAAATTGTTAATGTTAAACTGCATTAGAAAATCTAAGCTTGTGCATGCTGTAAAGTCTTTGCTTTTCTTAGCAATGATACAGATTACAAAATGTCACTGGCTCAAACACAAATTTCATTTGTCATATTCATAAAAAGCCGAACCTTATTCTTGGCTAAATACGAATGCAGTTCCAGTCTACCTATTTCACTACAAAATGTTTCAGATGATTTTCAAAATTGTTGTCTATATACAGAATAAATAATTATTTTTCACAATATCAATCAAAATATAGTATTTGGGGAGACATGCATTGGAATTACTATGGCTGATTTTGAAAAATATGGTACTGGGAAAATTTGTTCCCAGACTGGATTATGGGATATGTCACATGCTGTGAGGTTGAACATGTAAATACATACAAACAACACATTATTAGCTACAAGTTTGCATTACGTTTCCTAAGAGGAGTATCATCAATTAAATTGTGTGGATCTTCACCATGTGTGTGTCCCCTCTTTGGCACCAGAGCAGTGGCACCAACCACTCTTAGTTTATTCATGATGTGCCTTACATCATTCATATACAGTTGCATTAGTATATGACCCCCCTTTATGCCTGTATTGCCCAAAATGCTGCTCAGTTGGGTCATAATTGAAGACACTGGTTAGTACAAATGGCATACCAAGCTTTAAGACCAATTTGGTGGTGTTTCACACAAGCTACAATTGACATAACAGTTATCTTAAGCCCGTTAAGAGTCTTGTGTGACAACATTCTGATATGATCACTTTTTGAGAAGTTACCTAGATGTGCATTAACAGCTGCCACTCTTCAAATAGCCAAGAAACTCCTGTAACAAATAATTAAATCTAACATTATTTATATCAGTACATATGGATGTAGATTTCATTCCTTTTATTGACATTTTCATAACAATTTCTGGTATTCAGGCAATCAAAGAATTTGTTCATATGTCTAATAAACTGTATGGTTTCTTGTGTTTGATCTCCATAAAATAAATCTAGTGCATTTGCAACAGTTGAACTCAGTACCTGAGCAGCTAGACTGACGTTCATTTGACTATATGCTATCAGATCTATGTGTGACCTTCTAAGTTTTGGACAAGCAGTATATAAATTATTTTCACAGTGATCTTTATATAAATCAACAATATGCATCCAACTGATGTCCCTTCCATCCTTCCACAAACGCCTTGACATTTTATGTGCATATGAATTAGTAAAACAATTACGGGATGTTTGAGAAGGTGGGGAACATCTGAGATGAAGTACAACTTTCTCATATCTGTAGGATAGATGTTATCAGTGGAGAATACAATTTCGTTACCCAGTTCTCTATCTATGCATGTTAAAGAATTTTCTGTTAGGTGATGCACCGTTACAGGTTATAAACAGCACTTTCAGAGAAGCTGAAAGCTCAACTATCTCAACAGCCTTCCACAGAATCGAATATAACAACTCACATTTGATACCATCAGTTGCAAATGCTGCCAGTGGGTATTTCAAGTCGCTACCAGCCCCACGAACGATAAAAAGAAGTACAAATTTGGCAAGAGGGGCGGGCCCTGCTTGTCACTGCCCTCCCTATTCAATATGTGTTCCTGTTCCAAATTCACTAATTGATTGCCAGGTTTATCCAAATATATATAACCAATTAGTTCACCTGTATGATGGTCATAGACAAGATCTTCTTTCACTTTGACTTCATCTTGTAAAATATAATGCCTATACATAATTATTCTAAGGTTTATCAGTACAGTACATGTTACGTTTATGAGCATCTCAACTGCATCAACCTGAAAACCTAGCTGTCACAGTTTTCATGTAGTGGAAATAGTCATACAGGGTTCTCTGTGATGGTAATTTAATAAAACCTAAATCTCTCAAATATTCATGTGTTGGTGATGATCTTGACTGAATATAAAGGCACCAGCAGATAATCATTGGCAGCTATCATTGGATGACATCTCATAGATGATTTGTTCTGCTGTTGGTTGAATTTGATTTGCTCATTCCAAAACAATCTCTGAAAACTATTGGGATCTGGCCAACTCTTTTCTACATCCTCTTTACATGCATCAACCAAATTTAACATATCTCATTACATATATATGTATTACGTATATTACATTTACCATACAGTGTGTGAGCATGCTCCTGGATAGATTTCTGAATATCTTGAGGCATTAGACTGAATTTGATGTTCCAAAGACTTGACATGACATTTATACTGACCCAATTTTTCACAGAGTTCCGTCCTGGGCATATTTGAATGCGCTTTCTTGGATGACAGTAAATTATCATAACCAATCTCAGTTTGCTTACTTTTTTCAGATCTACACTTTCAAAGAGCCTTGGGATATATCATACATTCTTTACATCTCTGCCCAATACATAACAGGAAGCATGAATATGTCCTTATTGTACAGTTATAAGCCATGCTTAAACCACATTCTCTGTAATGCTAACTGTGTGGTATTTGTAAATGAATGACCTAAACTCATGCCAACTGGCAACATGTTTGCAAAATCTTCGTCAGGATTACCTTCACATATGCTGCATTTGTCAATTTTGTTTAAAACTGACAGCAGATCATAATGTTCTTACTTTACCAGGCAACCCTTTCCAAATTCATGTTCAACATCAAGATGCTACTCTGTGAACATACAATGTAGGGACAAAATTACAATCTATTTTCAAAGACATCTTTACAGATGGACATTCTGAGTCCGAATAATGAGAAACAAGCTTGAGATTACATTTACTGTCTGAAGTGTATTCAAAAATCGTGAATCCAAACAAATATTGTTACACTGTTTAACATCATTACAAAGCTTACTGAAAATAAAATTATCAACATCAATAGCAGGGTCATACACATAAGGTTTATCTAAAATTACAATAAATTCATTAGCAGAATGACCTTCAATATCAATTTCTTCTGACCCAATAACTTTTTTTCATAATTCGTAAAATCATTAAAGAAACCAGCAACATGATAGATACTGATCATCAATCTCACTGCGACATAAATAAAGTGTAGATTCTGAGATTTCATCACTGTGTGGTTTCTTAACAGATGCCAACGCTGAGCCTTGGATGTAATGGTATTTTCTGTGTGTCGCTATTTTCTTGCGTCTTCTTTTCCTGGAGAGTATACGTTAAAGTTAAAAATTAGTTTTTAGTCTATGACCATACAATGTAGGGACACAATTGATTTCTTTGGGTGATGTTCTGATGCATTATGGGTGAGGTTTAGTGCAACAGCAGCCTGTAGAAAATTGATAGCTTTGAAATAGACATTATTTGTGAAAACACTAGTCACAAAACAATATCAAATTATAAAATCTGACCATCTAGTTGAAATGGTTTCAGAGTTTTTGGTTGACTAACAATGAGTGTTAAAGTTAAACATCTCCAGAGAATTTTTTTCAATTTTTTTTTATATCTATTATCAATCACCCAGATTCAAAACCATAATACACCATGTCCAAATAAAATCTACACCATTTATAAACTTAGAACAAATAATGAACAAGTACACACCTATTTCATTCTTATAAAGAAAACTGAGACATTACGGCTTTGACTATCATGAGTTCACAGTAAGTAAATTCTTGGTTTTCCATTATTATTGTACCACAGATCTATTTTTTTAAATTACAATGAGATTGCCAGTACTATTTAATTTTTTGTTTATCTCAAAACTTTTTATGCGTAAATTATACTTTGCAATGAAACTTTAAACATGTGTTAAATTTTCTGAGTATTTTGCAACTACCTAGCAGGTTACTTTTCAAAGTTTTGAATTCATGCAAACAGAGAATTTACATATTTTGGCCAGACCAAATAAATAAATAAATACCTTTTAGGTCCCTGGGTAGCAACTTCATCTTCATTCTGGAGAGACACAGCTACTGAGAGGAGATGGTCTGAGGTACATGGCAATGATACAGCAGTGGTAGCCTGAATTGAACTGATAAATATATAAGAGAACCAAACATTGTAAATAAGTTGCTGTAGCAACTATTTGCACACACCTGTACCAGCCCTGTGACTGTTGCAGGGGTGTGTGTGTTCTTCTATATATCAAACATCTATCTCTAGTCTCAGCTTGAATTAGAAGCAGTCACCAAACTTTGGAACTTATGAGATATATATTTAATCGGTTTGCCAAAATGGTTGGAGAAGTAAATTACCTTGCCTTATTCTTGTTAGCAACTTCCTCTTGACTCAGTTCAGACACAGATTTCTTGCAGTGATGGGTGTGACTTGAAGGACAATTAACACCCTGAAGTGGATTGACAGACCTGAAGGAATTGTTAAAAAAAACAAGTTAACCAAACATGCTGATTCATAAAGCTCAGTGTTTCAACCACTAAACAAGCACCAAATCTTGGTGTAAAATTGTCAAATACACTTGACTTTCTAGCGTCACATTACTATTACTTGCAAATATGGTGAAATATGACTTCAAGTGCACTTTCCAATGACAACCAGAAGAAGATCCAATTTAGGCCCATTAAGTTGAAAGGTTCTGTGACGAGGGTTAATTTTCTGGGGCTGATCAGACCCTAGCTGTAACAACCGTGTCCTGTAAAGAGCTCATATTTCAAGCTGTATATTCCTTTGCCATAAACAAAATGCTGTGAACGCTCTCAAAACATACATTTCAGGTGTCCACTGACAAACAGTAGTATGTGGCATACACCGTTTGCAACTCCCATAGCACTCTGTAACCAGAAAGTATAACTACCTTGTTGGTGATTGTATTCAACTTCATTCTTATAAGTCAACAAGTCATCGTTGATGACACAGTCCCCACTTGTTAATGGGTGCTTTGATTACAGGTCCTCAGAGAGGATAGAGTCCTCTTCATTAGGTCTGTGATAAAAATACTTTTGAATAAATTCGCTTGATACATGTCTGAGTTGTAGTTCAGGAGATGAAAAAATCGTAATAAAATGGCCACATGGTGGCCATATTGGATCGAATCACAAAACAAATCAATGTGCATATGTATGACATAGGTCAATGTCCTTGTACCAAGTTTGAGTAAAATGGTTGAGATATGCCTGAGTTATGGCTCTGTACATGAAAAAATCGTAACAAAATGGCCGCATGGCGGCCATATTGGATCGTATCACAAAACAAATTGATGTGTATAGCTATGACATTGGTCAATGTCCTTAGTACCAACTTTGAATAAAATCTGTAGAAACATGCCTGAGTTATGACTCTGTACATGAAAAAATCGTAATAAAATGGCCGCCTGCTGGCGGCCATATTGGATTGTATCACAAAACAAATCAATGCGCATATGTATGACATAGGTCAATGTCCTTGTACCAATTTTGAATGAAATTGGTTGAGATATGCCTGAGTTATGGCTCTGTACATGAAACAATCGTAACAAAATGGCCGCCTGGCGGCCATATTGGATCGTATCACAAAACAAATTGATGTGCATAGCTATGACATTGGTCAATGTCCTTGTACCAACTTTGAATAAAATCTGTAGAAACATGCCTGAGTTATGGCTCTGTACATGAAAAAATCGTAATAAAATGGCCGCCTGGCGGCCATATTGGATCGTATCACAAAACAAATTGACGTGCATATGTATGACATAGGTCAATGTCCTTGTACCAAGTTTGAATGAAATCGGTTGAGATATGCCTGAGTTATGGCTCTGTACATGAAAAAATTGTAACAAAATGGCCGCACGGCGGCCATATTGGATCGTATCACTAAAAAAATTGAAGTGCATATCTATGACATTGGTCAATGTCCTTGTACCAACTTTGAATAAAATCAGTTGAAAAATGCCTGAATTATGGCTCTGTACATGAAAAAATCGTAATAAAATGGCCGCCTGGCAGCCATATTGGATCGTATCACAAAACAAATCGACGTGCATCTGTATGACATATGAAGTAATCCTTGTACCAAGTTTGAATGAAATCGCTTCAGGCATCTCTGAGATATCTGCGTGAACGGACGGACGGACGGACGCACGCACGCACGCACGGACGCACGCACACACGCACGGACATGACCAAACCTATAAGTCCCCCCGGACGGTGTCCGTGGGGACTAACAATTCACTGAGATGATAGCAGGTTTCAGTGACATACACTAGTACTGATGGCCCTCCAACAGTCTGAAGTAAATTGGTAGCACTGAAAGTGAAGAAGATTAATATACAACTACAGTTAGACATTGCCTCTCTCAAATTAATGTACACTGAAATATTGAGTTAAAGGATGCATTTCTTATTGTTCACCTATCTTTTTAAACTTAGGAAAGCTCTCAGTCACACCCTCTGTTTTTAGTCCTTGCGGGTGCAGTCCACAGTAACTTATAGATTGGGGTCTATCTGTCTAGATCTACAGCTGTTACTCAGACACTCATGAACCTATATGGTTCAAACTTGACACAAGGATATTTCAGTATGATCATCAGCATATGCAAGTCAATTTATTTTTATGATGATCCAATATGGCCACTTTGGTTCTTTGATCATCATATTGCAGCAAAGATTGATGACCTTGTGTATGTCACAGTAAATTGTCCCTGTCCCAAGTTTGAACAAGATTAGTGTAAGGATGTCTGACTAATGGCTCTAAACATGATAAAAATTCAAACAAAATGGCTGCCTGGATGATTTGTTTCTAATCAGAAGTAAAGATGCAGTATTTGTAAATTCTTATCAATGTGAACATCTTCTCTGTAAGTTTTTAATATCATTATATTGTATTACAGAATTCATGTCAACTCAGATATAAATTCAATGAGATTATTGAATGTGAAAACATTCACAAAAGTGGAAAAAGTAAATCAATATCCTTGATTGTTCCTTGGTAACATTATCCTCGCTGCGCCATATTCCTTAGTGTCATATTCTGTGGTACAAGTGTAAGCTGAGGCATGAAGTGGTGACATTGAAGTTATAGAACTGGAAGAGGGTATATGTAAATACATGATAATGTTACTTAGATGCAGGCATATAAATACAGTGATATCAAAGATACGTATTAATTTCAGCAACAAGTAAGATAGATCTCGTTAGTTGTTTTACATATTCAATCATGCCATTTTTTACTAATATATGTCATACACTAATTGCCAGGTACCATTACATGTTTTCAAATCAGATAACACTATAGTACTATGATATGCAGTGATGATCTGCAAACACTATTTGCTATTTGTCAAGACATCACTGTTGTATTAACAAACCAATGTCTAACAGGAATGAGAATGATTGAGAATGAACATGATAGGACTACCAGCCAAAAGGAGCAGCACCACTTGATTTACTAAATGAGAACTTGAATCAAAAACATAAACTTACTCTACCAGTACATTTGCTAGGCACTTCATGTCTACAATAATCAGAGTACAAATTTAAACAGTAATTTCTAACAATTATCCCCTTGGTAACAGATAATTAGTGATGGCGAATACATGAACAACAAATTTGACAATGACTGATAGTAACTCACTTGAAACTATCTTTATCTTGACTTCCACTTTCAACCTTTGGCTTTGTATAATAATGGTACTTTGGCCATTGGGAAAAAGTTTGTCTTTTCTTTTTAGGCATCCTGTATATTAAATCTTTACCACAAAGTCCAAATTAGTTTGGCTATTCTGCACATCACTCATCCATTTCATTAAAATCACCAGACAAGCAATATGACAAGAATGTATTGTATATTGCACTAAATAAAAATCTGTCTTGGTGTGCAGATTGTTTTTATTACTGTAGATACTTTGATCAATTTTTCAAATAAATTAATATTTCCATTTTTCAAAAATAAGACATTGTAATCATATTAGTGAACCTATGTTTGTGAAATCTTTTAAATAACAAATTGATTTAAAAAAATTTTTGAGCAAAATATGAAATATGTTAAGATGGAGTTAATTCAGACAAAATTTGGATCAAGAAATATACCATTGTTATGCTTACAGGAAAATGCTATTCTTGCATCCCAAATGAATGATTGTACATCACTTTTGCATGAAAATAAAGTCTCATGCAATCAATCTTCAACAAATCTTCATTTTAGTATATAAGTTGTCCATATAAAGTGATTTTTTACAAAATAATAGGAAAACTTGTGTGCTATCATGAAAACTGGTAAAAATTTTGGATTTTTTCACCAATGTTCTGACTTTGCACATGACAATGTAAACATTATTTTTATAGGAAAAAGAACCATTTCCTGCAATTTACTAGTACAAAACCTACCTTTTGGTGAAACAATTATCAATATAAAATCTTTTTTCACCATATTTTAAACAAATTGCTATAATTGACCTGTTTAAGTGAATTTCCGTGAGCACAATTTGTGGTTTGAATAATATAGTTTTATCGTGAGACATGACAAATCTTGTATCAATTCCACAAAAAATAGACACTTTCTTGCAATCAAACATCACAAACACTACATTTTAGCATGTTTATTTAAAAAAAAAAACGTTATGTTAAACTTTTTTATTAAAAAATCCTGGTTGGGTGTATTTAGGTTGAAATTTTAAAGGTTAAACATAAATATTCTTACATTTGACACAGTAAATTGAACAATACATTTAGGAAAATAAAAAATGTCTCTTGCAATCATACAAGTATATCTCCAAACTTTTGTTTCTTACCAAAATTATGTGGTTGTTATCAACAAAATAATAGAAAAAATGCTTGCTGATGTTGTCATCTTATGAATCTCGCGAAGCATTCTTCAGCGTATATGGAGCAGTAAGTGTGTACACTAGTGGGGATTTTATCAAATAAATAAAACTAATCTGAATTTATTTGGTCTTAAACAAATACAAAAGTAATTTTCTTGGTTTGCACAAACTGAAGAAAGTCATCTACTTACAACTGTAATGTTTATAGTCCAATCACAAAATTTATTATTTTTATCAAAATTTGAGGTTGATAAAATTCGAACATACCTGCACCAGAGTAGTGTATCGAGGTCAAGTTGTTGCCAAATGGCATCTATGTTACATGTTATAACTCACATAATTTTTCCAACCTTATCATCCATCACAACACATAATATCATCTCAGATTATTCTCTGTTGTTTAAATCTCATTTTTGTAAAAACTACCAACAAAAATCACAATATTGTGTTACATGATGGTAAACAATGGGGTGACGTATTACGTCACTCCATTCCACAGCATGTTTTCGAATTGCCTAAAAAAAAATAGCCAGAAATTTTCTGTCTGTCTACGTTGTTTCCAGTGTTATCAACTCATTTTTCTTAAAAACTAAGTGTAATACCTTGCATTTAGACTGAAATTTTCAAAAAAAAGTAGGAGATTATTTACCATTTCATTCCAAAATGTGCCGACTGAAATCATCTGTTACAGAGTGTCTGCCAGGTTGACTCTACGCACTGTTCTGGAAAACAAGATGTTGCTATGTGACCAGCATAAACAATAGGGCTTCCAATCCCTGTGTGTATATTCATCCCACGTTAGAGTTTAAATATATGGGTGAAAAGACCAAAGTCATACAATGATTTGAGAGACAGCAATATGCTGATTCTACCATCACGAAGATAGCTGGCTAGATACAGACCATGACTTCCAGACAGCTGGCATCAATGATCAAGTTTTCCAATGGATGTACATGTACTCAGCAGCTCAGGAGGCTAATTGCATACCATCTCATGACTGGGCTGGTGGGCTTATCCATGATGAGACTATAAGTTACAACAAGACCTGATTCCGTCAATAAGAAATGGAAAACCAAAGCTACCGGTAGTAGTATGGGTAGATGTTGGAGAAGAAAGTTTCAATTTGCAGATCTTGAAAGATGGCAATGTCACACGCAAACTTTCTACTGAAGTAGTACAATTTGTATTTCTTGGATACACAGGTTTTCGCTTCCCTATTTGCCATTTTCCGACATGTGGTATAAAGGCCTCAGAGCTCCATATCATCATTTGGAATGTTATTGCAAAATTGCAAAATGCAAAATGAGACCCGCTGGTTCAAAAACTGGATGACATTAGTTACAAATTGATGCAGATGAAATAAATAAATAAATTGCCAATTTTAACGGTCATCAGCTGACTTTATCCTTTCACCAGTCTGCTTTGGTCCAAAACCATTGTTGCCTATGTTCAAGTTGGATTTTTTTGAGTGAAATGGTATACACACATGAATACTGTAATATCACCGTGCTGTTTTTCAGTCAAAGCATGTAAAATTGTGTGACACTTTGTGTAGTCTGGCTATTTGAGGAGAAGATTTCACTGAACAGGAATAGTTCATTCTGCAATGTCGTTAATAATCCATCAAAATCACAGTGTTCTGCAGTATTCCTCGACAATTTCCTGAATGGAACATTATCCGTACAAAAGTACAAACATTATGAATCATTCAGCTACATATACCACAGCACTAGAAATTCAAAGTAGGACAGTAAACAACAGGCTGGCGCTGTTGAAAAAGGGCCATGAGGCAGACACAAGGCATGCTTACTTTGACATAAAAGTGATAAAAGTTGTTCTGTAATTGTGATTACAATAATTAAACTAATTGTTGAATAATGACATACACAATCCAGTTTTTATATAATCCCCTATGAAATTTGATGTTTCCTTTGCCTCATAATGTCAGATGGGCCTGTTTGCTCTTGTTTCATATTGTACATTCTGTCTGCTCAGTCACGGGGAGTGCTTTCGGAAACATTTTACTGTTGTCTTTTGTGTGTAGAAAATGCGTAACAATGAAAAAAATGCGTAGAGAGTCAATTTCAATGTGTAATATATGCATTCTGTTGCGTAAACGCGAACACTGATTAACCTTTCTAAAACACTTCAATCACTTTACTCATGCATGCATATTGTGTAAAAATAATTACACCTTTACAACTTTTGTGTGCCACGAATTGAGCCCAACTGTCAATTCTCTGTTTTTGTCAGCACTTGGTTCAAATTTATAACACACATAATTTCCAACACTGTAACCTCAAAAACATGTATGCAAATGTTTCGTATTTCTATTGCTTTGGCACATCAGTGTATCAAAGGCAATGAATTACTAGAATACAAATGTCACAGCCTCAACATTTATTCATGCCTTAAAAACACAATTAAAGCCACACTTTTCATCATATATGGCCATACTTAAAGGGAAACCTAAGTCCAGCGACATTGACCGTTTATCCCTTCCAAAATCACCCTTGAATAAAATGCAGCTCAAATTTGCAACATAATTGCACGCGCCGACGACTACGGAGCGACGAAAAGAGACATTGAAGTAGACGACATTTATGGAAATAAGCTCGGAATCCCATGGGCGCGAAGGGGCTCATGGGAGAAGCGTGCGTGACGTCATCGGTGATACACGAACATGCGTGACCGTTTACCAAAGCATTGGAGTCTATGACTGCAGCAGTGCAGTTCTGCACGTTACGACTCTTTAATGCTCAGTTGCATAAAAATGATTAACTGTTGTTCAGTTGATTGCAAAAATCACTCAAGGAAGAACAAACGGAGTCAGCTTTTATCGTCTTCCCACAGAACTGCTTTTTCGAAGACAGTGACTAAAGAAAGTCGGGCGAGTTTTAAATCTCAAAGATACAAAGTTATGTTCTACTTCTTTCAGGATGATTGTTTTATAAGGGATTTCGGGACTCTGATACCGATACAAGACTATACTACACAATGCGGTCATCTTGACATGCTGAGTCAGCCTACTATCGCCGGTTTTAACCAGATAAATGTTAATATGGCGATTTCGGGACTCTAAATCCGAGGACGAAACTACACAAAGCGTCTCTCATCTCGACAGCCCGGATCTGCGAAATCGCCCTTATATACCCGCTAAATATAGGCAATTTCGTGACTATACCTGGTAATATTGATATTACAACAAGATACTGGAATGACTTCTTGCCTATTCTCGACCGCGGAGTGACGTCAGTAGGTGAAACACATACGGCGAACGAGGTGAATGAGAGATCAGACGATACAGAAGAGCGAATGATTACAGAAATTGTGTGGAAAAAAGCAGAACTAAAAGTTATGTCATTTATGTATATTGAAACTTTGAATATTTCTTTGGTGGTTGAAAAATTCGAACTTCCAACGGCGCTATGACGCAAAAATGACGTAAGAATCCGCAAGTACCCGGATGGCCCGCATTCGAGAATGACGTGTCTCGATCGGCACGCCGGGTCTGAGAAATTGCCGATATTATATCTACCCAATAAATATCAATTGCGCCGGGACTCCTTGGCTAATATCGATATCGATACCAGACGATACTAGATTTACGTGCACTGTGTGGGTCTGCGAAATCACGGATATTTATCCGATAAATATCGGCGACTTTGGACATTAACTCTGATACTAGACGATACTTTGTCAAAATGTGGGTAAATATCCGATGTATATCGGAGATTTCACCACGTGCCTAACAGTTCTGACCACCCGACCACCTCTGTCCGACTCTTAGTTCATAGCATCCGTGGCCGATAGTCAAGAATACTGTATGTTTTACATTATTAGAATTATTCATGCACGAAATACATTTTTTACATGTAAAGGATTTTTTTCATTAAATTTCCACACGAACTTTCATACACTACAATCGGAACTTCGTCGAGAGGGCCGATCGGATATCACCGTGAGTTGGGGAGCGCCTTGCACGAATTACATTCTTTACATGTAATACATTTTTACTTGGCGATCGGGACTTGAACAGAGGACATATCGGACATCATCGAGAGTTTGGCTGGTCTTGTATGAAATACATTCTTTACAACAATATAGACGATACTTTTGTTTTAAATAGCGGGCAAATATCCATTATATCGGAGATTTCATCACTTTGTAGATCTGACTTCGACACCAATTTCGAAAAAAAGACGACACTATACATTTGTCAAATTGCGAATAAATATTTTCCGATATATATCGAAGATTTCGCAACCTTAAAGATCTGGCCAAGCTCGACTTACGTATCATTCACGAACCAAAAATAATTTTAAGCGACTGATAAAGAAAACTCTGTTTTAGAAACGTAGCGCTGAAGGATCGCAGAGTCACTCAGTGTCTCCAATCCAGTTCGGGGTCTGTACAAGCACAGTGACTCCCTCCGCGGAATTATGAACGATGTGTGGAAATGCTTTCCCATTATTACATATCTTGGTTCAAATTAGTATGGTTTGATTTCAGTCGGGAAAAGTAATACTCGATGTCAGAAATATCGCTGTCCGAACTCTCCAGAGTCGTCTTACGAACGCGCTGAACTGTTCACGGTACTCCTCCAGCTGCAAGCTGCAATCGTCTGTATCGCCGATGACGTCACGCACGCTTCTCCCATGAGCCCTTTCGCGCCCATGGGATTCCGAGCTCATTTTCATAAATGTCGTCTACTTCAACTTCTCTTTTCGTCGCTCCGTAGTCGTCAGCGCGTGCAATTATGTTGCAAATTTGAGCTGCATTTTATTCAAGGGTGATTTTGGAAGGGATAAACGGTCAATGTCGCTAGACTTAGGTTTCCCTTTAAGACAAACCACATAATATTCTTCCAACTAATCTACATAAATTTTTCACAGACTGAAAGCTTCCTGACATTTCTTTATTGTAGTCCATATCACCAACTCCCCTACACCATGCTTTGATAAATAAAAAACAACTGAAACACAACAATGCTTGAATATGTACAATAAGATTTCCAAATGTATGAGCAATATTTTCTCTTGTGAAGGTTTCTTTCCATATACTGCATTCACTTATCAATACACACAAGAAGATAATGCACATCACATATTTAATCCATCTCACTCTTCTATATTTTTTGCACCAAATGCCAAAACTAGTGAAAACAAGCAACCTAGCGGCTGATATAGCTCCGCTGTGTTTATGTAGAGAATAACTATTTTTGACACATGTTGATGAAGAAGGTGGAAATCTTTGATAGCTCAATGCAGTGGCCAGAAAAAAGTGGCTAAAATAGCTGCAAAAATACACAATTGAAGATTTCATCATACTTTGAATATATCACATCGGATCATCCCTAAGAACATGTCAAACAAAGCTATCTGATGAGTAGTTTTTTTGAGAATAAAATTTTCTGACCAAAATGGCAACAATTGCCCCCAAAAATAAAAATCGCAGATTTCATCATAATTTCAAAAGATCAAATTTAGTTCATCTATAGAAACCTGTATACAAAATTTCAAAGCTGTTAGACCAGTACTTTTTGAGAAACACATTTTTTGACCAAAAATGGCAAAAATTGCCCCAAAAATACAAAATTACAGATTTCATCAGAAATTCAATATATATTACTTAGCTCATCTGTAGAAACCTGTATACCAAATTTCAAAGCTATCAGACCAGTACTTTTTGAGAAACACATTTTTGACCAAAAATTGCAAAAATCGCCCCAAAATTACAATTTTCATCATAATTTCAAAAAATATCATTAAGGTGATCTGTAGGAACCTGTATACCAAATTGCAAAGCTATCAGATGAGCAGTTTTGGAAATACACATTTTTTGACCAAAAATGGCAAAAATTGCCCAAAATTACCAAATTGCAGATTTCATCATAATTTCAATAAATATCATTTAATGCATCTGTAGGAACCTGTATACCAAATTGCAAAGATATCAGATGAGTAGTATGGGAAATATACATTTTTTGACCAAAAATTGCAAATATTGTCCCAAAAATACAAAATTACAGATTTCATCAGAAATTCAATATATATTACTTAGTTCATCAATACAAACCTGTATACCAAATTTCAAAACTATCAGATGAGTACTGTTTGAGAAATACATTTTTTGACCAAAATGGCAAAAATTGCCTTAAAAATGCAAATTTGCATATTTCTGCACAATTTGAACAAATCTGAAATAGATCATCCCTAGGGATATATGTACCAAATATCAAAGCTATCTGACCAGTAGTTTTGAAGAAGAAGATTTTTAAAGATTTTTTTACCAAAAATAACAAAAATTGCCTTAAAAGTACAAATATGCAAATTTCACCACAATTTGAACAAACCTAAGTGAGGTCACCCCAAGTGAACTGCATATAAAATTTCAAAGCAATCGGACTTGCGGCTTCAGAGGAGAAGGCAATTGTTGACGGACGACGACGGACGACGACGGAAAATCAACCTATTTGATAAGCTCCGCGTCGCTGACAGCGGAGCAAATGAAGAGTGGTCAGGAAATCTCTGCTGACATAACAGTAGGAGATGATACAGGCTCAATCCATGCAAGTTTATGGCGTGAATTGGCCATTTCGCCGATAAAAGTGGGTAAAAACATCTTGTTGAAAGATGTTACAAGGAAATACTCTTCATACACCAAGGACCAGTACTTATCAGTAAATTACACCATACCGGACTCACTATTCTTCGATTGTAATCACGTGACAAAAATTTGCCCTCAATCGGATCGCTGCCATTTGTACAGAAAAGTGTACTGTTGCAGACGACATATAGGACATGTCAGCCATGGCAATGACCATAGACCTTGTGTTGGCAGCAATTGTGAAAACTTTTCAGAGTATTTTACATCCTTGGATGGCATTTTGAAAACATATAAGCAGAAATAGAACTTTGTGATGGTATCAATCCGTATACATTGCAGAACAAACAACTCTCTCCCCGACCCGAAAAGATTTCCCAAAGAACAATATCCTGATATCGTCGACTACCTTGTGCTACTGACATCCTTCTGCACAGGAGAACAGGTCAAAACTGGAAGAGCATGGATGCCTATACAATTTTTTGATTTCTGGATGGGTGCAACCTTTTTTTCTAAAACTTGACGGGAGATAAAATCTTGATTCTTGGCAGGGTAAGTCTTAGCTGTAATTATTGCTTGCCGTGTTGGCTACTCATCCTATAGGCCAGGCCTGAATAGCCAACACAGCACACAACGGCCCATGGGCTACAATTATTGCAGCTAGGTGAGTCTATTGTTTATGCCCATGGTGTGATGTTCACTGAGCTATTTTTTACGTGTTTTGTTTTCATAAGCACGTTTCCATAAAATGCATCTTAGTCATCATCAGAAAGTCACCATGAAATGTGAAAAATTACCAATTCGAATCAACAGAGTGCATGAATTGACGGCAATCCAGTCCAAAGTATTTCTTGTTTAGACTTTTTGGAACATCGATTTATGAAAATTGTCTGATAGCAAGGCAATAGAATAAAGTCTGAGTTATGATTTGAATGAAACGGCCAATATTCTAAAAAAAAATTACCCTAATTTCTAGATTGACATCGTTTTAGTTTACTCACAAAAATATCAGGATCACTTGAGAGACCCTAGAAATAAATAAAAATCATTGAAAGGTTGGAGAAGCCCTGTCACTAGTACATGAGTTACAAACACATACTTTATTTTATTTGATTGACTACACATACAGAATTAGAGGCACAGAATGTAATTAGTACTTTAAAGTAATTTCAATTTTTATTTATTGTATTTACAAAACTTACAGAGAAATCTCCGTTCCTGTTTTCAAACTGAACAGGCTATCAGGAAGTCCTATTCTAATACATGTACATGGATTACATATATTCATTCTATTCCAGTGTATTCCATTCCAGCAGCTATCATTTCCCTACCCAAGCTATCCTGCACAGTGTCAAGGCTGTCATTTTCATTTAAAAGCTACAATTTCTTAAGTAACCCTGTAATTTCCACTGTAGCTACGGACTCGCATGAATTTTTCACAATTTAAATTACAATACTATGTATGGTAACTTAACAATTCCACTATAAATAAAAATTCAGCTACATGACGTGTTTGTTACTCCATTTGTATTATTAAGGTAGCTTTCCGCCTAAATTGGTATTTTGAGTCAAAAACACGATTTTTTTTTTTATCCCTGAAAGTATTCCTATAATATTGATCTTCCTTGTGTGTAGAATATCTTGGTCATGAAGTTCCTGTTTTTGGGTGAAATTTTGGAATAACAAGTCATCGTTGATGACACAGTCCCCACTTGTTAATGGGTACTTTGATTACAGGTCCTCAGACAGGATAGACTCCTCTTCATAAGGTCTGTGATAAAAATACTTTTGAATGAATTCGCTTGATACATTGTCTGAGTTGTAGTTCAGGACATGAAAAAATCGTAATAAAATGGCCACACGGTGGCCATATTGGATCGTATCACACAACAAATAAATGTGCATATGCATGACATAGGTTAATGTCCTTGTAGAAAAATTTGATTAAAATTGGTTGAGATATGCCTGAGTTATGGCTTGTACATGAAAAAATCATAACAAAATGGCCGCACAGCAGCCATATTTGATCGTATCACAAAACAAATTAATGTGCATATGTATGACATTGGTCAATCTCCTTGTACCAACTTTGAATAATTCGCTTGATACATGTCTGAGTTATGGTTCTGGACATGAAAAAATCGTAATAAAATGGCCACACGGCGGCCATATTGGATCATATCACAAAACAAATCAATGTGCATGTGCATGACATCGGTCAATGTCCTTGTACCAAGTTTGAATAAAATTGGTTGAGTCACGTCTGAGTTATGGCTCTGTACATGAAAAAGTTGTAACAAAAAGGCCGCACAGTGGCCATATTGGATCGTATCACAAAACAAATTGATGTGCATAGCTATGACATTGGTCAATGTCCTTGTACCAACTTTGAATAAAATCTGTTGAAACATGCCTGAGTTATGGCTCTGTATATGAATAAATCGTAACAAAATGGCAGCATGGCGGCCATTGGATCGTATCACATAAAAAATTGACGTGCATATCTATGACATTGGTCAATGTCCTTGTACTAACTTTGAATAAAATCAGTTGAAACATGCCTAAGTTATGGCTCTGTATATGAAAAAATCGTAATAAAATGGCCGCCTGGCAGCCATATTGGATCATATCACCAAAAAAATTGACGTGCATATCTATGACATTGGTCAATGTCCTTGTACCAACTTTGAATAAAATCAGTTGAAACATGCCTAAGTTATGGCTCTGTACATGAAAAAATCGTAATAAAATGGCCGCCTGGCAGCCATATTGGATCATATCACAAAACAAATCGACGTGCATCTGTATGACATATGAAGTAATCCTTGTACCAAGTTTGAATGAAATCGCTCCAGGCATCTCTGAGATATCTGCGTGAACGGACGGACGGACGCACGGACGGACGGACGGCACGGAAATGACCAAACCTATAAGTCCCCCCGGACGGTGTCCGTGGGGACTAAAAATGTACGAGAGGCACAGGTGTACATTTTGGCGTTTGAGACTACCGTTAAGTCTTGATTGACAAGGGATTACGCTAAGCAAGCAGCGTCACAGTATTCACATGCACTTAGACAACATCCGCTGTGAAAATCCCATTAACACCTACCGTTCACTGCGTGGGTCAAGACCATAGTGTGTACCTGGCAATTATAGGCGTCGAAAGGTGGGTCTTACCGTTTTTCTCATAGGGGTGGCCGCTCCCAAAAGATCACAATTTGTCGACACAATCGGACAAGGTCAGACTTATGACATTGCTGACGGTACAATTTCAGATTACACAAATAGCCCACACACTAAATGTTTTATCTGGGACATTTTTGTGCTTTTGTAAAAGCACCAGGAGTGGTGGATAAGTTTCGTAATGTTAAACATCTTTGAAGAGGCCGTTCCATATACATAAATGATACATTCCACTGGCTGCCTTAGTGACAGCGGGAACACTATACCGCAACAGACACCCTTCACATCTTCAACATTCAAGCAACATTCGGCCTCTTTCGGCCGAAGTTTCGGCTTCTTTTGGCCCCAAGACATTTCCACACCCCGTTACGATTTATTTTTTCCCCATTACGATTTATTTTCTGACAGACCAGTCATATTCATAAGCGTGACCTTTGCGTTCTGACCAGTATGATTTTTACAGTGCCGTTTAGGCGCCACTTTTTAAACTTTGACAGTGTCGGCGGCTATTGCTATTGAAAATGATATGAAACTCTTTTCTCACGGTTTTTCACCATGTTCTCACAAACTTTAAAGCATGTGAATGCTGACACTGTACTTCTCAGTGTTTTGATTTGTAACATTTGGCACGAGCTCCCCCAACCAGGTAGTGCCGAAACGTCTTTGGTCGCGTTGCCTAAACATCTTGGGGTCGGAAATTGTGCGGTCGAAACGACTTTGCGCCGAAAGGTCTAGAAGGTAACAGGTCAACTCGACCCCACGTCAACTCGACCCCGTACCCAAGTCAACTCGACCCCGAACCCAAGTCAACTCGACCCCGAACCAAAGTCAACTGGACCTGATATATAACTTGCCCTGTCAGTTTAAGTATTTACCTGGCACTGAAAATCAAGAGTTCTAGGAGTTGGTTTTGATTTGTGTTCATCATGTCCCAGAATGTCACTGCTAGGGGACCATAACCTAAAAAATACACCTTCAGAATGTAATTGATTAGGGCAAGGATGCTTTGGCAAAAATATTTTAGGGTCCAGTTGACTTGGGTGCAGGGTCCAGTTGACCGGGGTCCAGTTGACGCGGGTACCGTCAGTTGACCAGTTACCCAATGCAACCACCTTACCACTAAATGAGAAACCGACCTTGACAAGGTCAAAACATACGTCGACTAACAAATGTTCATCGTACACCGGACGAATGTGAATCAAATGATTTATGGGAATGGACACGACAACATTGTTATCATTTATCATGGCAGTAGCCAAAATGCTGCAGGACCGAAGACAAATTTCAATATGAATTTGACCGTCACAACGTAATAACGCAATCGCCCTGAGTTTTCATCAACATGTCATCATTGGTCGGTAAACCATTGAATGAGACGCTTACGGGCGAACTACTTGAATACAGTGCAAAACACCATCCTAATCCTGAGATTTACATGTAATGAAGACGGGTCTAATATCATACTCGCCTGGAATCGATGGTACTCATGTTGGATACGAACAACAGCAGAGAGTTATGCGCCAGTCAATGTAAACCCCCACCCCCCCCCCCCCACCTCGGGCGATACGGGAAAAATGTGGGGGATTAGACCGTGTGTGCCATGAAACTGTGCCCGAGGGGGTGGGGCAATTGCCTCGTTTTGATCCCCCTATTCCTTTGACGGACAGGCCCAGAAAATGTTCGTAAATAACTACGCATGCGCACGTATGCAGGGCCTGAAAATTACCCTGATCCGAGGTCCCGAACCAGTACAAATTACCTCTAAAAAGTCCGCAGACCAGTGCAAATGGGAGCCAATTTATTTTGCAAGGGAATTTCCAGTTTTTCCCAGATTGTGTTCTAGTGTCTTTTGACGAAAAATTAGAAACTACGTCCCCCCAAAATACCGAAGTTACTGAAACCATGGAGGTAGCAGAGACGAACTATTCTAGTCTGGTTCCCTGCCCCCTTTCTACGAAAAGGGTCAGGTATGCGCCATTCTATTCACGGCACTGATTGGACGACACTATGGAACATGTCGATTTGCTAAGGGGAGCACCTGCGTCTGCTGCGTCCGCTGCAGTGTTATATGTTATTTCAAATTTCAAAAACAAACAAAAAAATAATTCGATTCTGTCATTCGGATGACGTACATGTACGCTCTTTCACAAATATATCACCTCGTACGACGTTTTGCATAATGAAACATTGATTTTTGAAGACTTGTGTAATGTTCATGTAACTGCCCCTCCTACTTTGTTGCTGAGTTACTGTCAAGGGCGCAGTCATTTCGAACATTCCAGCCTGACATCACGCGCCACGCGCATCCGCCATTTTGCCCAAAATCTGGGCAAAATGGCTGCCGCATACCTGACCCTTTTCGTGAGTGTAGCGCAGCCAACGGTAGAAAGGGGGCAGGGAACCAGACTAGAACTATTCTTGACCGCGGACATCCGGGAACTTGCGGTTTTTAACGTCATTTTTGCGTCACACTGCCGTGAGAACAAAATATTGAAGTGTGGATTTTTCAACCTTACACCAGTATTCAAAGTTTCAACATTATGTCAATGATAAACACTAAGTTCTGTCCTTTGTCACATAATTTCTGCATTGTTCACTGTCCTGTATAGTCAAATCCCAATTCACCTCACTCGCGTGCGTGAGGTGAAAGTGACGTCACTCCGCGGTCAAGAATAGGCTAAGCCATGGCTCCATGGTTACACTAAAACCAAGAGCCCATTGCGAGACTACGTCTTCTACCTAAAAATTACAATAATTATTGCGTCTTTAAGTCAATCAAACATTTAAAATTTAGTCTATTTCTTTCATCACAACGTAAACTCTAAAGGAAAATCAGTTACTCTCTTACAGTTTGCGATGCATGATATGAGCCAGGCGATGTGCGTCCACTAGCCAGGCCACAGTTGCGAGTGGAGTGATACGTACCGACCGCCGCGTACTATGCATACTATGCATAGTACGCGGCGGCCGGTACGTATCACTCCACTCGCAACTGTGAGCCAGGTGCTTCCTGCACTGCAAAAATCAAATGACGGGCCACGTACTCATTTTACATGTAAAATTTAATGTGGTAAAAACCAGACCATAGCCTCAGCTAAAAATATCAACCCACAATTGTGTGAAAATATTATATCTCTGTCTATCAAAGTAGTATTTTGCAGTAAAATTCTCTTAAAGGAGTCTCATTACAACTTTCCGATCATCCGTAGCAAGCAAGCTTCTGATTTAGAAGGTCACCATGCTGAATTCCTTATATAGTCAAGATCCCCTAGCTCGATTGTAGTTCACCTTAACAAGAACCGCCTAGCTTGTCAAAACAGCGTTATGGCAATTTGCTATTGCTATCAAAGGAAAAGAAGTTCCTCTCAGGTATTTGGTGTTTTCAACCTATTTTTTACAATTTAAATGGAAAAGAATCAACCGCTGGGCAATTATAAAAATGAAGTGAACTTTATAGCAATAGTAAAAAAAACATGTCAAGTGTGTGTACAAGAACTTGAGCAAACTACCAAGTAAATGTTTATGCAGTGTGTCTGTACTATTACAAAGATTGGCAGTTTATGCTGTATGTAAATCCCAAGCAAATCTGATAGAAATGCATATATAATAATCGCAATCATACCAATCCATAATCCAATAACACTAGGTCAAAATTTGTAAGACAATAGTTGTAAACATAGACACAAAACAGCACAGAACAGACAGTAAATAGACGGTACAAACAAAGTCAAATTCATGAAAGAAAGATATATGGACCTCTGGCCAAAAGACCAAGAAGTGATGTCAGGTGTTTCGAAAATAGTAAGCGCATCCTGCCCCACATGTGGCACCCGCCATATATCAATCTGTAAGTCAGATAGGTAGTGGTCACTAACTAAGGCCCAATGTCACCGATGCCATCAGTGAGATGCCATCAGTGATCATTTGTCGAAGAGAGATATTGTATTTATCTACCAGCTTGCGATACCTGCCAAAAAAGTTTGAATGTAGAGACAAGTCTTGCTCTGGTGTAACCTTGATTTAACAGTTTGAAAGAGAGATGGCCATGTCTCTCTACAAAATCACCATATGAACTGCATGCTCTTGCATATCGTATAAGCTGGGAAATGTATACCCCATAAGCAGGTGAGAGTGGAATATTACTGATGAGGTGTGGAAAATTAATTATACTAAAGTTGAAATCATCTCTCTTGTCATATAGCCTAGTAGAAAGGTGACCATTGGAGTCAAATTCAAGTAAAATGTCCAGATATGAAGCAGAAGAGGCCGTTTCTGTAGTTTCTTTAATCTCCAATTCTGGAGGATAAATCATAGCGAGATATTTACTGAATTCAGAGTTATTCAATGAAATAACATCGTCTATGTATCTAAATGTTAGGTTGAAGTACGAGCTACAGAGACCTTTTCTGCTTGATAAGGTTTGGATAAATTCTGCCTCGTATGAGAACAGAAATAAGTCGGCAAGTAAGGGAGCACAGTTAGTGCCCATGGGAATTCCTATACACTGTTGGAAAATGTGTCCTCCAAATTCAACAAATATGTTGTCAATGAGGAAATCAAGCATACTGATAATGTCTTTCTCGGTATAAAACACTTTAGCATTAGTTGTATTTTTAACAAAATATGTCGAATTATACCCTAATACCACATATTTGTAACGGCGTGAACCGTTTTTGTAGAAAAATGCTTGGTTGATGATGTTTTTCAAGCGTTCTTTCAATTTATCATGTGGTATTGTGGTATACAATGTGGAAAAATCGAAAGTTTTAATAGATGTTATTTTTGGAACAGATCTTGATTTCAAATTTTCCAAGAGTTCCTTCGAATTTTTTAATATCCACATTTGATTTATACCACTCCGAGAAAAGACAACATCACAGTATGATTGAAGTCCCCGTTTAACAGTACAAAGAACAGAAGTCAGTATCTTCGATAACTCTGTTGTTGAACATTTTGAAGATCCTGCGATAAACCTAGCTTTGTAAGGTGTTTTGTGGAGCTTTGGTATCCAGTATAAGCTAGGCAACTTATTATGGTCATCCTTTGTTGTAATATTAAAATTATCCATGAATGACTTATGGTTTGCCAAATTTCAGATTTGTTGAACATTGATTGTCTGTAAGTGGAGTTGGTGGAGGTCTTAGTTACACCAAGTTCGTCTATAAGACATTCAAAATAATACTTCTTACAGACAAATACAATGTTATTGGCAGCTTTATCAGCAGGGACGACAACATATTTGTCATGGATATCATTCAAACACTTAACAGCATCAGGATCTTTAAATACAGAATAGGGTCTTCTGCAAACATGTGATCTTAGTCGACCAATACGGCCACGCACTATTTTCCTCACAGATTTGACCCATTCTGACAGTGTGTCCAACTCTACATCCTCCCTTTTAGCCCATTTCCTGGCATAATCTTCAACTGAGTCCATAATGATCTTAAAATTATGGTTCCAGTTGATCCTGCGAGGTTCTCTGAACTTGGGTCCACAAGATAATATCTTACGAAGGTGGTGATGTTCAACCAAGTTCAGATCACCAGTGATGACATGGCCAACTGGAGTATATTTGAAGGGAGATGTAGAGCAGTCACAGGATGCTGGTGTTTGAAGGAATTCATCAATTTTTAAGTGCCGCAATGCCTTATTGTAATTGAATATTTTATTGGAGATTGTCTTGGTGTATTGATATGACAGAATAGGTACAGACTGGTTCTTAAAGTATACAGGTATAGTTGATGTAACATGAGTATGAGAAATGAATCATTCTTGTATTGTTATGCAAATTTTTGAGGACCAGTGGATTTTACCTTTGGACCAGTGAAAAAAAAAAGGTCACATGATCCTGGGACCAGTGGGAAAAAACAGAAATTTTCAGGCTATGGTAATGGTATGTTGTTGTTCAGAGCGGTAGCATGGTGGAAGGTGGCTGTCAAGGCCATCTGGGCCGGTAAGCAGCTTTTCGACAGGCTATTGATGAACGCGATGCAGCAATATTCAGAGGTGTGT
The DNA here is from genome assembly GCF_041260155.1 of Ptychodera flava. NCBI lineage: Eukaryota > Metazoa > Hemichordata > Enteropneusta > Ptychoderidae > Ptychodera > Ptychodera flava. The sequence goes on from NC_091928.1 coordinate 2,996,357, forward strand.
ACCGGGTATGACAGTATATTTGTGATTGATGGCTGAAATATCGATAACCAAATAAATGATTTTCATCCGCCGTGTATTCTTATTTTTTGGAAAATTGAACATACCATACGCAAAATTTCCCACATTTTTCCACGTGAGCGTGACATTTCGGACGTTCACGATGCGTCATCGACATGATCCAGCACTAAAAAGACCTCCGGGTCAACTCTATTTTTGATAAAACGTAAAGGGACAAAGTCAGCCATTTTTCGTGAATTTTGTTTGATGTGAGATACTACTTATTTTGTTTGACATGTTGAAAGATACTGAGTGAATGAGTGACCATACATATATTCGACCCCGGTTTTATACAAATTAAATAAAACCATCGCGAAAACGAATTAATGGTCATGACCATGAATTCATTCTCGTGATGGTTTGCATGTATCGTGTCTAAAACCGGGGTTGAATACAGCATGGTCAGCCATTCATTCGGTATCTTTCGACATGTCAAACAATATAAGTAGTATCTCACATCAACAAAATTCATGAAAAATGGCCGGGACTTTGTCCCTTTAAATTGCTCGTGTATTTGGAGAAACATGTTCGGTCACGACGGGATTCCCTTTTATGCCTGCTAAATGTATTATCAAATTTATTCATGATGACCCATACAGCTAGGGAAACAGTTCTGTTTCATCAGTGTGATCATTCTGATCATCTGGCTGTTCTGTTGAGTTTTTCACAGTATCTTTCTGTCGTCGCTGTTTTGTGATGAATAAACACGGACCATTGTGAATTTTCATTCCTCTACTTGTTTTAAATCAGTGCATGACTGACGTAGAATATTGTGTCATTGTGCTTGTAACATGAGAGCAAGAAGACAAAAAAGCTGCACTTGTGAGATTGGACACATATGACATGTATCTTGTTCATCAGCTTTAATTAGTTTATTGAGGCGACATGTCTTGTGTGATACATCTGGTGTTTTGATCTAATTAAATCATTTGTTCTAGCCTGAAATATGTTTATGCCTGACAACATACAAGCAAACTAGACTGAAAAATATTGTAAATTCTTGCTCCAAAATAGGTGAATTACGTGACAGTGACACCTCAACACTTTTATCTGGTCACAGTATAAGTGGCTGAAAAACAAATGCGAAAAGTATGTTATTTTCCTGGATCTATTTGTGTTGATTGTGATAGACATTTGTGAACAGCATAAATGTCACAAAACCCTATTTTAAATGATAAAAATTGTTCTAAAGTTGAACATGAACTTTTTATATTGATGCAGGTTGTTACGACATGAAAATTCCAAAGAGTGGTTGTGTGTAGGAATTTACAAATTCCCCACCCCCATATGTGGGGGATTACTTGGTTTAGGTGGGGATTTTCCAGATTGTCTTGCCCCAGGGGGTGGGGCATTTGGCAGATTTCACAGGACTAATTTCCAAATCCCCCACTAAACCCCGAGGTGGGGGGGGGGGGGTTTTACATTGACTGGCGCATTATCTGTGACGTATGACGCTTGACGAGCGGTCTATCGCATGCAACTTGCGCTTGATGAAATGACGTACTTTTCTCTATGTTCATGTTTTCTCAACTTCTCTCCTTTGACTTTTATGCCGCCGACAGGCGATTGGTTCATTTTAGCATAAATGACTCCAGAAACGGTCTTCACCCACAGAAATGCTGTACAGAGTGAGGACGAACTATTGTCTCAGAAATGCTCGTAGTTTGATTAGTGTTAATCGGTTTTCAAGGCGCGTGAAGATCTAAAAAATGGCTGCTCACTGAATCCTCGGTTACTCTAACCGTAATGAATCACAGCATGGAGCTGTTCTTTTTTATCTCCATGATCACAGACACCGCAAATGTACATCCACATACAAACGCAGATATTTTGTTGTCAGCCAATATTGTTTTCCCTATATCACTCATCGGGCTCGCTTTCATTCCGCAGCCGTGAGTCGTTTCCGAGGTCGAATCGAATGCTGCCATAAACTTACACTGTAGTGTACGCTTGTCATGGAGGTAATTAGTCCAAGCGCTCGTGTAGACGGCATCGAGATGCCGTAGCAGTTCCGACAGTTAGGTCAAACAGTTAATACTCTATTTAAACCTTACAACTAATCAGTCAAATTATGCATAATCCCTTCCCTGGCACTCCCCAAGTTTATTTACTCATCAGCTACTGTGTAGATTGCGCTCTAAAAAGAGTACAACGCTCCCAAAATTCACCCTGTTTAGCCTCATTTCGACCGTTGACACTGATTTCAATGAGTGAATATACTGTTGAAGTTGGTAGAGTTGACTTTTCAGATCCTCAGATTCAGATCCTCAGATCCTCAGATTCAGATCCTCAGATCTCAGACCTCAGATCCTATAACTTCAGACGCAGATTCGGAATTAAAATTTCACAACTTTCAAAGTTTGATGTAATATACTGATAAATAAAATATAATTTAGATTTGAAAAGGCTTTAGAAATTATTTTATTTCTATCTTGAATCTTGAACTTAAAAACTTCGATCTCAGAATCAGAACGTCATCAGTCGAAGACAGGGTGCGCAATGATTTGACTTGTTATATCATCACGTGAACGTTCCCTCTATAGTCAATACATAGAGACACAGAGATAAACACACCAGCGATCGAACGATCAAGACCGCGACGATCATGTAAATGCTGGCTATCGGCAGTCCGTATTTTACCATCGTTCGTAATATTGATGGCGAGGGAATATAACTAATCCATGTTGGAAGCCAGTGACCCCGGGCTAAATCAGAATTCAGGAGGTCGGAAGAAGCAAGTTAGCTATTATGTAATTGTAGACCCGTGTTCGTTGAAACTTGTCAAGCGAAAATGTTTATGTACACGTCCGACTATTTGTTTTCATTCATAACTGCCTTGTATATGTCAGATTCAAATTATTTTTAGCTACTATAGACTATAGTCTATAGAAGCTATTGGGATGGGTATCCGTCCGGCGTCCGGCGTCAGTCTGTATGTATGTATGTATGTATGTATGTATGTCCGTTTGTGAGGCGTCCGTCCACTCAAATATCTTGAGAACCGCAGTACTTACTGTTCGATATTTGTTGTGTAGATTAAAATATGATTTTGAGAAACTATTTTTTTTAATTTTTTGATATTGTTGAAAATAGGCAAATTAATGCCAAAAAAGGTGTTTTTGATAAAAAATCTTCTTCTTCATAACCGCTGGTCAGACAGCTTTGTTATTTGGTATACAGGTCCCTAGGGGTAACCCAACTTAGATTTGTTCAAATTGTGATGAAATATGCAAATGTGTATTTTTAAGGAATTTTTTTGTCATTTTTGGTCAAAATTTGACTTGCATTGTATGTAATTCTTGTACTGTATAAACCTATCAATTCACCCAGAAAAAAATAATTAATATGATTTTAAATAATTGAATTAATTAGGAAATCATCAAAGCCAAAGTAATTTTTATGTAGAATTATCAGAAAGTTCAACCTTTTTTGACAGTTCATAGTGAAATGCTTACCATCTTGGAGGATTAAAACATGTAAAGGCAACTTTCCTGAATCCCAACTTTGACATATTCTGAACCGTCATTTATTGTGCCCTGTATGTTATCTAAAAGAAATTGCTCAAAATAGTCAATAGAGATAGAGATAGAGAAAGTTCTAATTTCCATTTATGGTTGACTTGGTAAGGATAAAATAAAATTACTTTTTGAGGAAAAAAATAGAGTGGTCAATTAAAAGAGTGGTCAAAGTGATAGGGTTTTTATGGTAAAGCTTGGCTGTAAGATTCCTCATGTGCTATTTATAGCAATTGTGCAATCTGTGTAAACAGTGCAATGAAAGTTACATGATTCCTTATAATCCTTTTGATGACCTGAACTACTTAAGTTTCAAACATTTGTCTCTTCAGTGTGCTTTCTCTGAGTATGTACAGTCTCAACTTATTCAACAGAACTCACTTACAATGTTAATGAAAGATATCCACCTTCTTCATCAATACATGTGTCACAAAAGGTTATTCTCTACATATTACACAGCAGAGCTCTGTCAACTGTTGAGTTGCTTGTTTTTTCAAAACCGCTGGTCAGACAGCTTTAACATTTGGTTTACAAGTCCCTAGGATGACCTATTAAAGTGAGATAATTTCATACAGTCAGGAAATACTTAATTTTGTATCCATGTCTATTGTAGCTTCAGGGACTTTGGCCCTATGTTTTTAAAATAGCAATCATACTGTTAATTCGGGTATTATAAAAGGCTTGTAAACTTGAATCTGCATCTGAAGTTATAGGATCTGAAATCTGAGATCTGAGGATCTGAATCTGAGGATCTGAGGATCTGAATCTGAGGATCTGAAAAGTCAACTCTAACCGTTGAAGTTGAACACTTTGATTTCATTATGTGGTTTTAGTGTTTTGTCGGTTGAGTACATTGTTTATTGCCATTCAAAGGGAAAAAACCGAACCAATTTACTAAATCGCCTTTTTCTCAGTTCGGCATTTTGTCACATTGCAGCACGTTCCAAAGAGTTTTAACTCCAGAACGCGTGAACGGAAGTTCACCAGATTTTCACAGACGTTTGTCAAGTAGGTTGTCTCCAAATCGTGTCTCAGTTTCTTTATGAAGATTTTTAAAGACGAGTTATTGCTGCTTAATTAGGCGGCATTGTAAGACTAATCGGTGGATAAACTTTGACTCAACGATGTGAAAAAACTAAGGCATTTTTCAAAATCTGAGACACGGTTTTGTAGCCAGTATTCTGAAGACCAATTGCCCGTTAACACCTAAACAATAGCCCCTCTCCGCTCAGACTTAAACTCTTTTACGTGAGACCACCCATTTTCTTTACACTTTCACTAAGATCTTCAAAAAAAATCATCGCACACTAATTTTCATGATAAAACAAAAAAATTCATAGTAATAGCTTTCAGGTGATATATAATACTTGCAATGGGTAAAAGTACACATCTTGATGGCAAAATTCACGTTTGAAAATAGGTCGTCGCAAAGGCGGAAAGCTACCTTATATAAACACAACAAACCTTGACAATTTTACTGAGAGGTGTATCTGTTTCACCCGACTTCTTGGAAATATACTCAATAGGTAAAGTGCCCTTAAGGATTTGATATTTTCTGCATACATGACCATTTCTTCTTTCTACATGAATATGGATGTGGGCCAGCTTTCTAGTTGTCTCTACTTCAAAAGCAGGGAGTTGTGGTTTACCTTTAGTAAATGCTGAAATCTTCAAAGTTGTACAATAATACCATACACTGTCAGCAATGTTGAAACCTCAGTCAAGCACAAAATCCACTGGGAGAATTTTCTCAAGAACGCTTGAACGCTCTGTAATTTCCTTATCACTGACACACCCACCCCATACTTTAGAGATAAAGGAAACTACCTTGGGGTCTAATTCTGATTAGAAACTTCACAGTGTTGTGGTGCTTATAATTTGACCAAGTTTCAGCATGTGGTTCAAGACCAGTGAGGGCCTTTCAATAAAGATTTCAAAGCAATCTATCATTACTGCCACCTTTCCAAAAGCTTTCCTGAACTCTACTGGCATGGTTTCCTGCAACATATCCCTCCTTGGCCATAAAACTAGAATACATAAACTATTCAACAAGATATCAAGACACTTATTGAATATTCAAGATGCAGTAGCCCCTAAAATGCAAAACCTGTATGTGATATATATCCTGCAACTGTAAATGTAATCTGAGTCTCATCAAAACTGAGATTAATTCCTGGAATGGAGTTAAAACATTCCTTTGTGTTGAATTGATGTAGGGTGTACAGAGTTCGAACCAGTGTTCCTGCTAAGCTTATTTGCGCGCTAATTGCACAATGTCTACGACTGCTCTCACAGTGAAATATCATGTTTTGCGCAACTTTAGTCTGTCATTTCAATCGTTTTGGAAACAATAAATCAGGGCAAAAATATGTGATCTCAGCGTAGATTTTACTTCCGCGTTTCGAGTTTAGCGCCCATTTGGGGCGCAGTTGCCACCAACGTTCATGATATTGTGACGTACCTCAGTAAATTAGCATATACATGAACAGACCCATCTGTGAGGTAATCAGGTGTATCTCAAGTTGCGCACCCTCTCGAACCCTCAGAGGGAACACTGGTTCGAACACAGACATGAGGATAGCAAAAGAAGGCAGACCTGAGTAGAATTTAGTTTTGTCAAGGGATAATTGCTCTTACTCCATTTAAGATGAAGCACACTGCTCACGCACAAAACTAAGCATTCAGAAAAGGACCCACTCACGTCCCGTTTGGCATGAACTGGAGGTGCTTTAATAACCAGAATAGAAAAACACTAGAACAGGAAAAATTGAAGGTAACCAATTACATAAAGCACCCCACCTTTCTGTTACAGACAAAATTTCAGAAAGGCAAAGCACTGAAGGCTAGCATAAATCTGACAAAAGCAGACTGAGTCATATAAAGTACTGTATAAAGGTTGGTTAAAAGGGTAGGGAAGTCAGGGTGGGAGAAAATGTGACTGTTCAACAAAATGGCGTGCTACAAAGCATCATGGGAGAAAGCAGCTGAGGGACCCAGCCACTAGAGGGCTCCCTACCGTAACTAACAATTAACCAAATTTGAGATCATGAACTTCCATCAAATTTTACACAATTGCTCTTACTCCATTTAAGATGAAGCACACTGCTCACGCACAAAACTAAGCATTCAGAAAAGGACCCACTCACGTCCCGTTTGGCATGAACTGGAGGTGCTTTAATAACCAGAATAGAAAAACACTAGAACAGGAAAAATTGAAGGTAACCGATTACATAAAGCACCCCACCAAGGCAAAGCTGCCAAACAAGACGTGAGATGGGAGAAAACTACTGCTATAATTACAGCCCCCCCCCCCCCCCCCCCCCCCTCTTCCTCTGAATTTGTCAAGGAAGAGAGACTGGCTAGGCTACTGGAAAAGAGAACCCATGCTTTCAGTAATGTAGAAACGCTCAGTGGCTGGAACAGCAATATAGTCTTTGTACACCATAGAGTTAGTAAGTACGTTAGTAAGCTTGTTGAATGCATCCTCTGCCTTGGAAGGTATTTCAGCACCAGCAAAGTCGTCTATATAGTTAACGGCGTCGTAACCTGTTTTCTGATAAATGTAAACTAGTGCATTAGTACAACGCTGACAGGCCATGGCTGAAGAGCGAAGACCAAATGGTAGTTTGGTGTCAAAGTACAATTTGTCTCTCCATTGTAACCCAAGCAAATGGTAGTCATGTGGGTCGACTGGGATCCAACGATAACAGCGACGTATATCACATTTATATAGAAGGCAGTAAGGCCCATGTTTGTTTATCATAGCTATCAAATTCAGGGTTCTCCCTAGGATTTTTTATAGAGTAGCGGCCAATTTGCATAATATTTGCATAATTAGTTTTTTCAAATATTTGCATAAAATTTGCATATTGTTTGTGTTCACCAAAAATTGACAAAACAGGGTACCTATGGAGTAGAGCCCCTCGACTGACTTTTTTCAAAATTTAGTACATCCTTACTAAGTTGTATAAGCTCCTACCCTTGTGTAACTCACATCTGCTACCTCCATGCTCCAATAAAGAAAGGGTAGCAGAGTAAAATATATCGTAACAGTTGGTAAAACTGCTCAGATCAAAGAAACTATTAAAAGATGTAAAACAATGAGGCATAGAAATTCCCGTGACGTTTTTTGAGTACGTTTATCAGGGTTCTCTGATCCGGCGCACCCCCGGTACCAAAATAGAAGAGTCCCACTCTGATGTCACATCCGCCATTGTTTACAGTATTTTCACTCACGCACGCGACGTGGGTTTTCATTCTCTTCATATGCATTTTCATTTGGTTAAAGCAATTAACACTCCATCTGTTAAGAGTTTTTACCACTGACTATAACAATTTTCATTGCTATGTTGCTGTTTTCACAAGATACTGACCGTTTGATCTTGGAAAGTTGAGTTGCTTGTACGTGCAGCCAACCCATGCCGGTGCGGTGACAGACAGTTCACTATGCTAGGCTATGCTGTTGATCGGCAGCATACATGATCAGATGATGTCTTCGTTCCACTTTACTTTTTATTTCAAGATGTGAGACAAACAGAAATTTCACCAAATCGCCACTTCTGTAGCTAGGGATTGTGTAATCAGTTTGATTTTGATTTGAAAATATTTCGTCAGTTAAGAGCGGAAATCGTCGCTGACTTTTGCTGTCAATTTTTTCTGTCCTTTAGCTTTACAATTTCTGTGGATGGGTCGGTGCCGGTACCGTCAAGGGCCCACCACAACAGGGATGTGTTAACTTGTTCTGTTGGTAACACTATTCATACAAATTGAAAGGAGTAATAACTAGTGACATTGTAAAACAAAGAAGCTACGAATAATCTGTCTTCCTTTTGTGTGATCGTACGGACGTCGACTAGTACAGGTGCCATTGTGAACATTTTGCCGCTGAACTTCATAGCGTTACGGGTAACAGTGATAGCGTCGCGGTGAGATCGAAAGCGTCGCGGGCTTGAACAATAGCGTCGCGGGCCGCGACGCTGTTTTGGGCTGGGGAGAACCCTGAAATTGTCTGTTGAAGGATAGCGTAGTCTGAATGGAACATCCAGGTAAGTGTCACAAGGGATGCCATCATTGACAGAGTCTCTGAAGGGAAAAGAGAGGTCCATGATAGTTCTTCTGTCCAAAGAGCCCTTTTTTGGCACAGAGGAAAGTGGTGATGTGGTGAGAGGCAAATTCAACGGATTACACGTGAAGGGACCAATCACGGCACCGAAGTCTGTCTCTTTCTTAATGTAAGTGTCGATGTGGGATGCGAAGGCTAATGCAGAGGTGTGATTCTTGTTGTGACCTCTGGGGAGAAGTGCTGATGTGTAGTTGATAGGCCAACCAAATTGTAGGAAGTCAACAATTATGTTGTCACTGTAGTGCGACAGGTCATGGCGCCATTGAGCAATGTCGAAGGTTGATGGTACAGGAATTCTGAGCTTGCTGAAGTTTGGAAAACCTGAGGCCGTTACCATACTGTGGGTAGTAATTAGTTTCTGAAAGTCTAAGTGTGCTGGCAAACACCCAACAGTATCATCATGTCTATGGTGATTTCTTGTATCGGAATTGTCAAAGTTGGTATAACTTGGGTATTGGAACTTGTAGTACAGATGTGTGGATGGAAAGTTGTCCATTGAAGCGTAGTCAACACTTGTGTCAGCATACCAGAATGCTGGGCTAAAGTAATTATCAGAGTGACCGTTGTTGTTTGGAGGTTTGGGAACTGTGACCGTGCTAGTCATTTGCTGTGCTTGTGGGTGGCGATTAACTGTACCTGGTGGCTGCAAGCCTTTAGTCCTGTCACCACTGGTGGAGATGGTATCTGAGGGATGGATATGTGTAGCTGGAACAACGACTGCAGAGTTCATGTCCTGTAGAGCTGCAATTGTGTCTGAATTAGAAGTAGGTGGTAGCTGAGTGGTTGTCATGAAAACAGGATTGTATGTGACTTTCTGACCAACTGAGGGGTTATTGATAGTGGACTAAATAGCTGCAACTGTGGTGACTTTCTGACCAACTGAGGGGTTATTGATAGTGGGCTCCATAGCTGCAACTGTGGCGGGGTGGTGTGTGCCTGTTTTTCTAGTGGCTCCATCTGAGGGGAAATTAATAAAAATAGCGTCAATGACACTGTAGCTCCCATCCTGGACTATTTAGTGTTTGTTCTCTGGTCAGATATTTGAACATGTGTGAAAGGGATAAAGTGCATGAAGTGAAAATACTTAAATGAAATGTACTGGAGACAGTGAAATATGTTTGATGTAATTATTCAGAATATAAATGAAAAAATACAGAATGAGATATATCGAATACTGTGATACAACCATTAACTCAACAAGTCATTTACAATGACATAGTCCCCACTTGTAATAGGAGTATTAGTCTTGATGGGCAGGAAAATATGGTCATTAAGAAGTATAACTGGAGTGTATATGTTGAGATCTTTGGGCACATAGGTCTATGTCGTTGTTCCCAATTTGAAACACATGTGGCATGTCTAAGTTATGGTTCTAAATCGGGAAAAAAGATCAGACCTCTAGCAGTATTGGCCAGCCAAGAAATACATATGCGCATTATAAATGAGGTACAAGATGTGACATCTTAAGGTCTAATATCCTATCAAAATTGGAGGGTATAGAACTTGTGGTTACTGAAATATGCATATATATGTATAATCAAGGTCAAAGGTCATCGAGGTCACATGACATTTTGAAAAAAAAAATTACATTGCTAATTAATCCCTATATGCCAAAAAATCAGATCTCTAGCTCTATTCGCTTGCCCAGAATTAGATGTGTACATAATTAATGAGGTAAAGCGTGTGTTGTCATAAGGTCTCCCATCCTTCTAAATACAAAGGACATAACACTTATTTATTGACATAAACATATTTTAGGTAAAAGGTCATCGAGGTCACATGACATTTGGTCAAATAATTTCTCTCCTATAGTTATCCCTATATACCAAAAATCAGACATCCAGCTCTATTGGCTCGCTCAGAATGAGATATGCGCATAATTATTAAGGTACAGTATGTGGCGTCATAAGGTGTCCAATCATACCAAACATGAAGGGTGTAGCACTTGTGGTTACCGAGTTATGGAAAAATATGTATATTTGAGGTCAAAGGTCACCGAGGTCACGTGACATTTTGTCAAAAAAATTGTTTTGCTAAGTTATCCCTACATACTAAAAATCAGACCTCTAGCTCTATTGGCTCGCTCAAAATTAGATATGTGCATAATTAATGAGGTACAATATGTGGCGTCATAAGCTGTCCCATCATACCATACATGAAGGGTGTAGCACTTGTGGTTACTGAGTTATGGACAAATATATATATTGAGGTCAAAGGTCATCCAGGTCACGTGACATTTTGTCAAAAAAATTGTATTGCTAAGTTATCCCTATATACCAAAAATCAGACCTCTAGCTCTATTGGCTCGCTCAAAATTAGATATGCGCATAATTAATGAGGTATGATATGTGGCGTCATAAGGTGTCCCATCATACCATACATGAAGGCTGTAGCACTTGTGGTTACTGAGTTATGGACAAATATGTATATTTGAGGTCAAAGGTCACCGAGGTCACGTGACATTTTGTCAAAAAAATTGTTTTGCTAAGTTATCCCTATATACCAAAAATCAGACCTCTAGCTCTATTGGCTCGCTCAAAATTAGATATGTGCATAATTAATGAGGTACAATATGTGGCGTCATAAGCTGTCCGATCATACCATACATGAAGGGTGTAGCACTTGTGGTTACTGAGTTATGGACAAATATGTATATTTGAGTTCAAAGGTCATCAGGTCACGTGACATTTTGTCAAAAAATTGTATTGCTAAGTTGTCCCTATATACCAAAAATCAGACCTCTAGCTCTATTGGCTCGCTCAAAATTAGATATGCACATAATTAATGAGGTACGATATGTGGCGTCATAAGGTATCCCATCATACCATACATGAAGGCTGTAGCACTTGTGGTTACTGAGTTATGGACAAATATGTATATTTGAGATCAAAGGTCATCAAGGTCACATGACATTTTGTCAAAATATCCGAGATATATGCGTGAACGGATGGACTTACGGATGGACGAACAGACGGACATGACCCAATCTATAAGCTCACTGGACTTCATCTGTGGGGACTAAAAATTGTGTCACTGCATCCTTTTTGCAATATGAATATGATGAGAAACTAAATTTTTATTTTTCGTGGCCTTATACATGGGAGTCTATGGAGATCTGCCTTATACATGGGAGTCTATGGACGTGTAAACTAAAAATATGCAAATTTCACCACGATTTGCCCAAATTTGGGAAGGTCACTCCAATGCACTTCCATACCAAGTTTCAAATCAATCGGACTTGTGGTTTCAGAGCAGGAGATTTTTTGACCAAAAATGGGAGAAAATTACAAAAAAATTCATGAAAAATAGCAAGTCCAAGATACTGACCCAAGATGTGCACAATCATTTCATGTCAGCCCAAAGTACTTACATGCTAATTTTTCATGTAATCTGCTCAGTGGTTATTGAGTTTTTTCAATTTTGACTGTTTTTACATTTTTTCACTTAATTTGCATATTTTTGGCAATGACAACTTCATTTGAACAAAATCTCATCTACAGCCCATCATCCATGTACACACCAAATATCAAGATGAAATGTACAGCGGTTTTGGAGTTTTTGATGTTGACGGACAGACATACAGACATACAGACATACAGACGTACAGACATACAGACATACAGACATACATACATACAGACATTTCCCTAGCCTATAAGAATAGCTTCCATTGCCATATATACATATGGCTATGGGAGCTAAAAACTGGGTATCTGCATCTGTGGCAGGATCATCTGTGTCCTTGCATGATGACATGTTGGTTAAGATAGAGTTAGATTTAGTAAAGTATGTTGACAATGACCTGGCAGCCGTCTCAATGGTGCTGCTTGTAATAGAATGGTCTACAACAGTGGTGTAAAGATCAGTCTGGATGCAGGTGTCAATGAGTCAGTCCTTGTTCTGCTTCTTTGGCTTGTGTGGACATTCATTTGGTGGATGGGGCAGATGTAGGTCACGGATGCGCAGGCAAAAACGACAGATATGGTGCTCAACTACACCATCCTGATTGCTGTGATCACTGCTGAATTTGCATTTCCCAAGTTGGTAGTCAGCACAATATCTTGTTGGATTTATTTTCTTCATTGTGCCCTTGGGTAACTTGACATGTAAACATCTAGCCCTTTCCCTGGAAAAGTTATCTTGCCACGTGCTTTCTCCTGTTTCAATTGAACGCAGGACTGTGCAATGAAACTGCCTGATGTCGGCCCATTGGTAAATCTCTGCTAAATGTAGCAATTCGATAAGGTGGTCGGCTCTGGCAAGCCTGGTGGCATGTGGCTCAACATGGTGGATGATGTATACCTCTCCACGCACTAATGCTGCCATTGACAAGGTAGCATATGAGTGGCCACCACTACTATTTTCAGTTCTATTGTCATACTCATGCGGCCATGGAACTTGGTAACGCACCTGTTCACTGGATTTACGAACTACACCCACAGCCGTTTGCACGTACGTGGAGATGGAAATTAAACGTTACTTCCGCATTCTGCAGCTGCCGCGCGCCTATTGGTCAATGTCTTTACTGAGATCACGTGATGGTTTCAAATTGGGCGTCGGTTAAAAGCATAATTTTGAGTGGCTAGCTATAAGGTCATATTAGAAAATTGACCAATCAGACAGCTTGAATCAAAATGCAGTTGAACGTGTAAAGGCATGCTGTAGACTATAGCATATCCAGAGTGCGCCATTGCGCGACTGGATTTTCCGGAGCGGGCACCGGAAAATTGCCGATTTTTGGGTGAGTTTTTCATGTTTCTTTCATATTTGAATCAAAATTGTACATATGCCATCGTGAAGATCAGTTTTTAATTGATATTAAATCGTGTGCACGTTTGGTTATCATCAAGACAGTCGTATTTCTAATATTTTGCGTGGGGGAAAAAGTACATGTGCGTGATCGAATTTTTTCAAATCTCGCATATTCACGCACAATCTCGTGCAGGCTGAAGTTGGCAAAATCGCTGAATTTATGGTCGTACGATCATAGTTATATCACTTAGCACCATTTATGGCATATTTAGAATTGTATGTATTAGAAATTTCCCGGAATTAGATGTTAACTGAAATAGTCATGTCTTTTATTTACCAAGTCTCGTCACAACAGCTACGTACTTGTTTCACTGCTATCATTATCACACTTTATTTCATCGTTGTTATTGTATTTTTTATAATATTATTCTTTTAATTTCAGCCTTCATGCTAGCTGCGGTGAAGGTGTGATGGAGACTGACATGTGCGACATGTCATGTTGCTAGCTAGCTAGATGCTGGTGCTGCTAGTGTGTAGTATGCTATAAAGTTAATAGATGTTAGTATTAGTAGTTAGTTTAGTAGATGCTAAAGTTAGTTAAGTAGGGTGATGCATAGTACTTAGTATACTATGCTATAGAGTTAGTAGTAGTAGTAGTAGTAGTAGTTGTAGTTAAGTAGATGATAAAGTTTAAGGTTGTGGTGGTTAGTTTAGTAGATGATAAAGAAGTTAGTTTAAGGTGGTAGTAGTTTGTTTGTTAATGATTAAATAGTACGTAATTACACAAGGACACAAGTAACAAATTACTAATATCAAATTATTAAACTTAATCAGCTTTAGGTCAAGTTAAGTTTATACTGAATCATAATGGAAGTTGAACAAAACATTGGTTCAGGTATATCTTGTGGAAGCTGTTTTTCCAGTAAGCATTTAACCAGAAAGTCTAAATATGTGAGAAAATTCACTGGCATAAACAGTAAAGCTCAATCAAACCTCCCCCATTTAAACCGTAATAATATGATAAGATCCGTAAATGAGGGTGATCAAGTTCTGTTTACAAACTCATTCGGGGAAATTTTGGTGGGAAATGTTGATATTAGGAAAAGTGCTGTGGAAGTATGTGTGGAAATTCAAGTGATGTTCGTGACTAGCTCTGAAAGCTCTGAGACTGAAGGGTTCCCAATTTTAAAGTTTGCAGAAATAACTGAAGTATGCAGTGATCCTTTAAGCGAATTGTTAGAGATGTTAGATTAGCAAGAAAAGTATCCCTCCCATTAAAGAAACAGCAAGTGATGTTCGTGACTAGCTCTGAAAGCTCTGAGACTGAAGGGTTCCCAATTTTAAAGTTTGCAGAAATAACTGAAGTATGCAGTGATGAATCAGTTTGGATTCGGCCCTCTGATGATAATTGTGAACTAAAAGTGTCCGTCGATGAAATTTGTGAGAAAGTCCCAAACATAGAACGTAAAGTCAATGATATTCATAAAAAAATTGTTGTCTCTAAGCAACATAATCCTAGCGATGAAGTTCATGATCAGATTGCTGCCACACAAGGAATAATACAAACATTACACAGTCTAGTTGGTCAATTCAATACTAGCTTAATAGAAACTCATGACGAGTATAATAAGGATTTATTGGCATTGTCTTATGAAAACATAGCTAGCAAAGACAAACTATGTGAACTTCAAATGAAATACCGGGAAGTAGTACAGTTGTATTATGAAGTAAAATCTAAATTTTCAATGGTTGTAAGACAAGGACAAATAAGAGAAAATGAATTATTAGATGTAATTAAAATGAAAGATAATGAAATTAGCAATAATGAGAAAGAAATCATGGCTTTGAACACAAACATTCACAATCTAATAACTAAATACGAAAAAGCCTTGACAGAAGCCAAAACTAGGATTGAATTATTAGAAAAGGAATTAGAAACCAAGAAACAGCAGTGTACCAAGGTGATAGAAGAGAGTATGATTAAAGATGAAAAGATTAGATCATTAGAAAATAATATAGCACAACTGAAAGCTAAAGCGCATGTGCAGGTGCTTAGTAGAGATAAAGACACATTTGTATGTCGTAGCCCCGAATCAGATAAAAGAGGAACAGCATACCACAAACTGGCAAAACCTGCTATAGCTAGCAGCATAGCATCTCAAAAGTCATTAGAGCAGAGAGCCAATGCATTGAAAAGTGTAAGTATGATCTATGATACAATAAATATTTTTGTAGCGTTCTCCCCAGGAACTTTCAATATTGCTTGTTAATTATAAATGTTACATACTATAAATTGTTAATATTGTCTTGGCAGTTCTTGGATTCACTATCTGCTAAAGGAGAGGCAACAACAGATGACATAGTGTCAACATTGGCTAAGTTTGCGACTATTTATAAAGATGTCTATACCCAAGCCGGTATAAAGGCTGGAATATTAGCAAGTCAAGGTAAGTGACTTATCCAGAACTATGAACAGTGCTAATGTATAGAATAGCCTCTGTTGGAAACAAAAACATTAAGATGGAGCCCCTCATAAATCAAATCTCGGCCAACAAATAACATTAAAGGGTCTAACATTGAATTACAATTCATATGACTCATTATTAGTACGGAGTAGCTCATGTTGTTTCTACTTTTTCTTCACAGTGCTGTCTCCAACCGAAACTCTTGATCTTAAACTACTACTCAGACTACCAATGAAAAGGTTACGTGAGCTCAGAACATTCCTTCAGTGCCATGGTATAGACATATTAGCAAGTGATGGAAAAATATATCACGAAATTTCAAGTAAGTTGTATTGCTGAAAATATTTCTCGACACCCTGCAAGATAAAATGTCAAGATACAATGAATACATGAATTCAGGTTTCCTTGTATCATGTGCAAATGAACGCTAATAAAGGTTGGCCAGTAAGTCACATTAATAGACAAGTCTGAAATGTACGAAAATCTTACTAATAAATGCATATTTTTACATTTATCAGAGCGAAATAGTGCTGACGATAATGTTGAAGTTGGTGTAGCTATACTGCCGAAAAATGCCTCAGCAAAAGGTCCCTCAAAAGTCGCTTATGTTCGTCGTCCGAATTTGGAACATATTGTGCAGACCACCTATGATGCTCATGTGTCCAAGGGAAATATCAGTGCTGATGCAAGATTTAATGATGAAGTGTGGGTTCTTGTGGGGCAGGGGTGTAGAAAATAGCCGGCAGCCGGCAAAAACAACCGGCTGTCAGCAAAATTTTGCCGGCTGTGAAAATTATTTGTAGATGTAAAATCGATGTCATTTCTGCTGCAGTTTAAAAAAAAAGCCAAAATCTTCTCACAAATCTTTAAAAATAAATGTAACTGCAACGAGAAACAGCAGTTTTTTGTATTTGTGTGTCCGAAAAATCAATCGTAATCGAGTAAGAGGATGTATACATATATACGGTACGTGCGTGCGTTCACCCGGAAATGGCCACTCGCGTTAAATTCAGTCCGCTACGGGATCAGGTATTAGTTGAGTACTAAGTTTACAAAATCGTAGAGTTTCATGTCTTTTCAGACTCCCAAAAATTCCTAGTCAAACGAAATCGAATCGTAAACAAGAGTACCCTGAAACAATCTACATGCATAAGCGATCGGTACCCCGGGATCGGTACGCGGTAACGTACGTGTGCTTGTCGGAATGCAGTGCACAGGTCATGCAGGTCGCAGTTGACCTCGCTGTGTTTTTTTGGTACGTCATTGTCGGCATGTGTTCGGCTAGCTTTCGGAGTGACTCGGTACAGTCACGCAGTTGTATTTGCATGACAAGCCTATGTCAACTTTGCGGAGATTGCATGCAGATTGTAAATGTTTGGGCGATAAACAGCGAAGTATCAAGAAATTCTTCAGTGGTTTCTCTGATAAACAGGCCGAACAAACTCTCGGTGAAAAATCTGCTGAGGAACCTGCCGGCACTTTAGCAGAGTGTCAGAACAAGTCCTACATGTACTCTGGAAATCGCGACCAAAACAACCGAGTCGAGTTCCCAAGCGGCCGTGCAATGCCGCCGTGTTCCAGTATTATCGAAACAACTATGCGAACCGCGTTCAAGTGAAACTGTTGAAACAACCAAAAGTTTTGCTACTAGTGATGTCAATTCATCGGGTCGTGAATCAAACAACAATGTACAGTACGTGTTATCTCAGAGTGACGGTGAGAAAGAAATCCTAGCTGTGTTTAGCAATGTATTCGATGGCAACGGTGAGCGAAAAATCGGACTTCATTATTTCTATATGTGCAGCAAAGGCTGGTGTTCTTCGATTCTGACGTACGACAAATATGGGGACAATTCTACAAGTAAATTTAAAGTTTCTCACACGTGGCTATTGAACAGAAATTGAGCTTTGACGAAGTTACCGGTTTATGGTGGCCAGTGTACATCGAAAAAACGAGACTATACAAATAATAAATGTTACATGTTTAGAAATAAAAGTACCTGAAGAGAGATCACCTGACTGCCCCTACCTTGTTACATCATACATGATGTAAAAGTGTGCAAGATTTGACCAAAAATTCATAAAATGGGTCCAGGAGAGCCATTCTGGAGACTTCAAAATCAAAAAAGTCCGCACCGTGGAAGGGGGGACACCCCCTCCCTCAACCCCCAACGACCGCTTCGTGGTCGCATTACGGACATTGCCGGCTGTCAACCATAATTTTCCTGCTGTGACAAAAATTTTCTACATCCCTGTGGGGGTGAGTACAATTATATAAAATCATACTGGAGACCGACTGTGCTTAGAAAAAGGTCCAGAATAATTGTTTGAAAGTCTTTTCATATTGATTAATTAAATTTGAATAAATCGGTGTCCATTTGCATATCATTCAGTCTGATTATAATGAAATATATTGGAGCTTATACTCAGAAAATTATCATTTTGCTAAACTGTAGGTAACTTTGCCCTTAAAATTTCAGGGTATTGTGAATTAGGCGTACATTCTCATTTTGGTATGTTCTGCTCAACAGGGTGATAAGGGTGGGACAACAACAAAGCTGTGTCTGCAATTGGCAAATGTTGGAAACTGCAGTGCTGATAATATTGAATTGGTTGCAATGTTTGAGGCGTACGACTCGTATGACAACATGAAACAGGTGAGTAGTATAATGGTGGGCAATACAGGGTAGTTATCTGACTGCCTGCTGCGTTTGCGTTCACATAACTCTGACCATACATTACACTCTTAACATTACACAAGTCAAAATCAAGCAAATCAAAAGATACACTAAATCTGAAGTATGTGTAACATTAGGGATAGTTTAGAGTTGTCAGGGGGAGGGGTAGTACTGTTTTATGTGAAGGTGGTGCCATACTTACCTTGTGCTACTTTTTTTTATTTCAGATATTTGGCATGTATACAGAACAAGTTGAAGCCTTACAAACCAACTTTTCAGTGAAGATCTCTGACAACAGATTTCAAGTCCTGAGAGCTTTCCTTTATGGGGATTATGCTTTTTTGTGTAATGTGCTAGGGCATCAGGGTGCTGCTTCCAAGCACCCATGCTTGTGGTGTGATATTGCTAAACAGCAGCTCTCAAAGGGGGTACCACATTGCTCAGTAAAGCTTGATTCGGTTACCAATACATTTATTGCCAACCCTGACTGGGAACCTAGAGTCAGATCAATTGCCCAAATGCAGAATGATTTAATTCAATATAATTCAGATGATAAAAAAGATGGCAAGAAGTACAGAAACATAACTAAGCCAATGCTCCTGCCTATACTGGATTCTGTGTATCAGATTGTGCCAATGCCTCTTCATATTTTATTAGGTCTTGTACTGAAATTTTACAATATGCTTGAGACGACATGTAGGCAAATTGACAGAAACGATAATGAAAGTTTATATGGAGTTTGGAAGGATGCAAGTGACCAAGCTGAACAAGCCAATTTGGAATATGAGGAGGCAAAGGCAGCGTACCAGTCAAGTCAGGAATTGTTAGCAGCCTTTGTATGTGAGCAAGAGAAAAAGGGAAAGAAAAAGAGGCAAAGGAGACGTTGCACTACTGAGGAAGATGCTTGCAATCACCCTTTGTGTGCCATTTCAGGGGGTTATAAAACAGATGTTGAAACTTTAGATTGGGTACAATGCTCAAATTGTGAGAAATGGTATCATAGCATTTGTGTGGAATATGCATCTTCTGAAGTAGAGCAAGATGATTTCCTGTGTTCCCATTGTAGTGGAACTGTTCTTTCTAATCTGAAATAATTGACAAGCAAACTGAAAATGTGGATATTGCTAATGAAATGTTTCAGATATGTAAAGAAAAAAAAATTGAAGCTAGGAGTAACTTGGACAAGGTATTTGAAACTGTTGAGCAGCAAAAGGGTCCGTTAGAAACACAGTTAACAAATGTACTGGAAAATGTTCTCGGTGTTCGGAAACAGGCATATCATTCAAACTCTTTTGTGGGTAACCACATCAGCACTATCTTAGCTAGACATCAAGAGCTATTAGAGATTTTGAGTCCCCATACCAATGTCTATGAAAAATATTTACAACTTTTCAGCATTATGGAAAAGATAAAAAAATACATGGTTGCCAGGTTTCTCAGTGATGACGAGATTAAAGCTTTGAAAGAATTGTGCTATAAACTAGGGATGTGGTTTCCAGTAGCTTTCCCTGAAGAGTCGATAACCCCTAAATTCCATGTGCTTGTTATACACGTCCCTGAATTTGTTGAGAAGTGGAGGACAATAGGTTTGTTGGCTGAGCATGGTTTAGAATCTGTCCATTCTAAAATAAATGGACTTCATAGGACGTATTCAGGGATAAGAGACCGGAGGCGACATTTGAAATTAGTGTTTAGACAACATGCACTATTTAAAACTGCCACCAAAGTTGGAAAAAAAAGGGTATGTGATGAGTGTTGGGATGAGGCAAAACGTATAAATAAGTGTAATGGAAGTGCTAAGCGAGGTAGGTTGAGCAAGGGGATTTGTCAGATCTGTGGGGCTGCTCATCAGTAATTTTGACTGTTTGCAGAATAAACTTACCATTGCCATGTAAATTTGGTACATTAAAGTGAAGTGTTTATGAAAATAAAGTTGATTAGAATTGTGACAGTAGTTCTTTGTCAGTTACAGTGTAGTTATATTGTGGTATCTTATCTTGTACAGTATAAATTATTGAAAATCTGCCAAAGACATTGAAGCATTGTTACTGCACGACCCCTGTCTTCTAAGGAAGTTGAACTAAATGGTTCCCTATTCAATTTTACATGTGCAGTGTTGTAAATGGGTCCATGAAAATTTGTCATTTTGGGGGCTGTAAAGTCAACCATACCTGCATTAACTGGGAAAATTTTATTACGTTCTGATGAAATTCTCATCTAATTTTAGCCGTGAAATGTGGTAAAATGATGAGAAAAAAACATAGTGTGCTCTATTTAATTACTGACTGGCCACCACCTTTAACCCTTTTCCTGCCAAGTCCATATTTCACCACCAGGTCAAAATGGTTATAATTAATGAAACACAATGTATTCCATATGATGTATCTTAACATAATACTGTACATTTGAAGGCTGTTGAAAACATAATACTGTAAAGTTGATTTTTTTTGGACAAAAGATGCTATAACATACCAAGCCAAGTGGGTGAAAATACGTCATGTTTTGGCTATATACCGCTTTTTACTGACTTGGCTGATGGGGAAGTGATACAGTTATTACTGTCTGGCAGGAAAAGGGTTAAACAGTGTGGATATGGTGATAGCTGGATAAAAACATTTCTTCATCTCACAACTAGGGTAAATGACATTTCTCAGTTTCGTCGCCAGAGGGCGCTGTGTTAAATTTCCTGCTCATAAAGCTGTGCACCAGACTTGGGTTTCTTTCTATTGTGAGGTTTACGGAAGGCTTTGTAATGCTGCTTACCTCCCTGCTCAGACTGTGTGGTAGAGTCAGAGTCTGTACCAGACGACGATGTGGCTGTGGAATCTGCGTCCAGCATCTTTATACGATGTTTAAATTTACTGACTTTACGATCTAATGCAGTATCTTGGCGAATGGATTGAATGGAGGGCTTGTCTGGACACTCCTTGGCACGTGCTGCCTTCAGCTTTTCATTTCTTGCTAACTCTCTCTTTAACTCTACTTCTATCTCCAGCTCTTCATTTTCTTTTCTGATGGCGTCAATCATTTGCCTCTTAGGGGTAATAATGTCAAGATTACCTTCGCTGGTGTCCGGTTTCAACCATTCTGTTCTTATCGTGTCCCTAGTCTTTTTCAAATGGTCGGCCGGTGTTGGGAGGTTGACATTTGGTGACGATTTGAGATCCATCTCAAAAGAATTGTCTTTGTTTTCTCTACAAAGATGTCGGAAGGTCCTTTATGGTGCTTCAAGTCCACTAGACAGGTTTTGCACGCTCTTTGGGGTTTGGATGACATTGGATTTCAAAAGGGAAGTGCAGAAAATGTGACTGTTCAACAAAATGGCGTGCTACAAAGCATCATGGAGAAAGCAGCTGAGGGACCCTGCCACTAGAGGGCTCCCTACCGTAACTAACAATTAACCAAATTTGAGATCATGAACTTCCATCAAATTTTACAACCATCGTACTGAAAAGCGTCAAATTCCGAGGCCTTTTTCTGCATGTCATTAAGTTCAGCATTTGTCCTCTGTAAATCATCTGTGAGAGCAGCAAGTTTTGTCTCCATAGTGGCAAGATCATCCATAGTAATGTCTGTCTGGCAACTGGCATGGTTGGAATTGTCAATATCTGTTAAAAATGTCATGAAACACATAATTCGAGAACAGTGATATGAAAATCAATTAGCAACACTTATGTTATGAGATTCTAAATTAATAAATAAACAAAGATAATAATTATTTATCAAAATATTTATAAATAAATAAAAAAAATCAATCAATCAATTAATAAGTCAGTCTCACCATTGTAATCTGATGATGTTTCACAAGATTCATTTGAGGGTTCAGTTACTTTGGCCTATTTACTGAGCTCTAAAAGGATTTCAACAGCTTCTAAATGATTCCCTTTTTCGACACACTTATTCTTTCGTTGGGTGTGCTGTTCGTCAAGAGAGCAGATTCAAGTTTCATTTTCGTTACTCTTCAGTGCAGATTTGTTTTCTGTAAGTGAGAGCCGACAGAGCCGATCCCTAACAACCAAGGTCACGTAATTTGAAACTGTCTGCATCTCACGCACTACGGTAGCTGCAATATGCGGCCTCCTTGGTCGACTGAGCCCGTTTTGACTACGATGTAAACTTGTACTTTTTCATCTGGGTGTTGATTTACGTTGAACAGTAAGCATTGCCGAGATCCATGGCTTCGAATAAGTTTACATCCATTTACCAAGCACATGGTGCAATTACACTATCGCGTGAAGCCGATCGACTGTCATACGACTCATACACTTGCACAAAGAGAATGGCAACCACTGTCAAGAGCATACCACTTTACGGCACACATACAAAACAGTGAGTTCACTCCGTGTCGTCGGAGAGAACATGTCGCAAAAATCTATTTTTACGACTTTTTGTGTTTTACAACAGCAGGAACGATTATTTTGCGATGTCGGGCGGATTTTCAAGGGTTTTCAGAAAAAAACTTCTTAGAGTTGAAGGACTTACAATGATTGTAGGCGTGTACAGACCTAATGAAATACGTTTTCAAGCTTGAATTGTCCAGAGCTTAGTTAATTCAACCGCTGGTGCACTTTCCCGTCGGACGGGAAGCATATAATTACTAGCCACGGGCGGCGGGCGATAGGAATTTTTGAGCCCTGTACTGGCTAATGAATTGCAAGTATTTATTGTTATTTAATTCATGCAGGCTGCAGTTTGGCTTTGTTTTCAAAATATCACAACATGCTTTTATCTTGTGCAGTATGACTGCATATAGGGCTATCACAGAGGGCAACAACATGTCAAGTGTACAAAAGCTGCTGTCATCGATATGGAGATTAGCCAATCACAAGTGTTGATTCATGCTGTGTTTTCATTCATGCCAAAATGTCGCAATTAGTTTTTTTTTTTTTAGCTAATGAGTTTTTCCGCCGTCGACGCGTCAGACAATGTGTTCCTTCAGTGTTCCTTCATTCAAGCCTTACGATCGATGACATGAAGACACAAAATTTAGTGGCAGAAAAATACCACCAGAAAAAAAATTTGGTGGCAGATGACAGTTTTTGGTGGCAAATGCCACCATTGCCACCGATTATTTCGATCACTGAACTGAATTTACAAAGCCAATTATTTCCTACTCGATACAAGTGATTGGAGTATCTGGTAGCGAGATAGAGTTAGGATTGCTGGTATTTTACAGAAACAGCTCCCGTGACCAACAAGACACTAATTTAATCTTCTAGTTAGTTGAGGAGGGGTTGCCGGTTGGTACTGTTGAAGTACACAAATTTTAATCCCCAAATGGATATATACCCAACGCAAATTGAGATATTACATTGCATGTTTTCTGTGTTGAGATCAGGTTCTTTTTGTCAGTCTTTACTTCAAAACCAGACTGATCAAGACATCATATGTCTTGAACATGCAGTATAAGGTAACGATTGGTTTTGATTCCAGGAAACTCAAGGAAATCTGAATTGTTCAGTTTACCGGTATATGGTCAGATTAAGTTGAGTAACCTTAGGCAAAAAAAAAGAAATGTTTGTGGTCAGGCCTTTCTTTAAAAAATGGAGTGGCGACACAAATTTTTGTTTAATTTTTTTCCCTCAAGGGAGGGTCCCAGGAGGGTCAGTTTTACAGTTTTATAGTCACATATATACTGTTCATGTAGTCACTGATCATGCACCCCAAAGAATTTTCTCTTTCCTTTCAGCTATTTTGGTTTGTTGTCATAGCAATCAGAACAAGTCATCGCTGATGAGGCAGTCCCCACTTGTTAATGGGTACTTTGATTACAAGTCCTCAGAGAGGATGGAGTCCTCTTCATTAATTAGGTCTGTGATAAAAATACTTTGATACAGATGGCGCTCAATGGCCAAGAATGAGTTCCATGGTGATGAAAACATAAAACCAATGTAGGCCACCATCCTAAAGGTCATTAAATGAGTCAACTAGGAATTAATCAACAGGATGTTGCAAAACATTTTTGCATCCTATCATAACACTGATAGATTATCACTGGTACCATATTTTATAAAGTTTGATGCAGTGCTTCTGGACATTCACCCTAAAAACAAAAGTTCATCATGTAAATGCAAATTGGCAATTAATTTAATGTATTGGATCGTATCACAAAACAAATCGACGTGCATATGTATGACATAGGTGAATGTCCTTGTACCAACTTTAAATAAAATCGGTTGAAACATGTCTGAGTTACGTCTCTGTACATGAAAAAATCGTAATAAAATGGCCGCCTGGCAGCCATATTGGATTGTATCATAAAACAAATCGACTTGCATATGTATGACATAGGTCAATGTCCTTGTACAACTTTGAATAAAATCGGTTGTAACATGTCTGAGTTAGGTCTCTGTACGTACATGAAAAATCGTAATAAAATGGCCGCCTGGCGGCCATTTTGGATCGTATCAGAAAACAAATTGACGTGCATCTGTATGACATATGAAGTAATCCTTGTACCAAGTTTGAATGAAATCGCTCCAGGCATCTCTGAGATATCTGCGTGAACGGACGCACGCACGCACTCACGCATGCACGCACGGACATAAACAAACCTATAAGTCCCCCCGGACGGTGTCCATGGGGACTAACAAGCTTGGTATATGTCAGCCGGCCACAAAACAGGAAAGAAAGGGTGACGCGGTGTTGTTCAAGTGACGCTGGCACTGACCAGAAACATTTCTTTTTTTGCCTTAGTAGACTGTGTACTTGACCTTGTTGCTTTCAAATTTTGCTCCACTTTGTAGTCATAGCAAGCTAAATGTCATTGTCTGCCACTTCTGGATTTCCTAATACATTGTTGATTGTGATCACCCAAATGAATCCCTCTAGTGCAGCATGGCTGTCGAGATTTGAGTAACTGGTATTGTCTGACCCACTTCATCCACTACAGATGTCCTCACATTGTAAGGTACAGGCAAACACTCACAGAGTGTGTAATATGTTGCCAAGAGATAGCATTGATTGAAGAGAACTTGACGAATCTGAAGAAGCCCCATTCCTTACAACCTTTCATCCAAGGTTCTCATCGCTATGAATAGATATCTGGGTATGCAGACGCACTGCCTATTTCCAATATAGACAACAGTATGGTGCATTGCAAGCCTCTGAAGAAGAGCCTTAATCTGAATGAGTAAGTTATATATCTAAATGATATCAAAACTACAGTTTAGTATGAATTTTTTTCTTGCAAAAGAAATATTTGTCTAGTATTGAAATTTACATTGAAAAAATAGTTACAGAGAGATGTATAAGATGCAAGATATGCCTTTGAGGATTTTACCTTTTGAAATCCCCATATCACACTTTTGAATGATTGACAAAGTAGAAATCAACTCTGTGATTATTTACCCAATCAATTAAAGGACATTATTGCTATCTTTTGACACTTTTTTCACCAATATTGTTGCAAACGAGCAGTTGCTGATGTTGTTCGATTTATTGAAAGATCATTGAAAGAAGACACTGTGAATAGACATTAGGAAATTAAAGCTGCAAGCAGCGTTGTCAGGGCCCGAGCAGTTGCCATGGTTCAAAGTACTTCTGTTCTGCATGGAAAATAGTGTTCAACTGTGCACAATTGAGCTACCTTGATAGTAGCTGTGATAGTTTTGTTTTACATGTATATTTAAATGAGTGTTCAATGTGCACCTAGCTATCTTGATAGTACCGGTAGCCCTGATAGTTCTATTCTGTATCAGTGTTCAAGTGTGCACTTATCAGCTAAAAAGAATTAGCAATGATAGTTATGTATTTAAATTAGTGTTCTACTGTGCACAATTGAGCTACCTTGATAGTAGCTGTGATAGTTTTGCTTTATATGTATATTTAAATGAGTGTTCAATGTGCACCTAGTTATCTTGATAGTAGCCCTGATAGTTCTATTCTGTATCAGTGTACAAGTGTGCACTTATCAGCTGAAAAGAAGTAGCAATGATAATGTATTTAAATTAGTGTTATACTGTGCACAATTCAGCTACCTTGATGGTTGCCATGCATAGATACCAGTTCTGTTCTGTATTTCACTAAGTGTTCAAGTGTGCACATATTGGCTTCATGCACTGTACATAACTCTCCTGTTCTGTTATTAAAGAAATGCTTGCATTAACTTCTGATTATTTGACTACAGAACTACAGTACTTTTGTTCAAGTCAACTACAACTTCTTGGTTACATTACAACACACTCTCACCTATTCGTTACTGCAATGTGGTACCACATGGAACCTTTCATTTCAACAGTGCTGTCTATATTCACACCACATTTAAATTACATGCATACCTAATTCTAGGATAGCTATCAGTGCTAGAAAAATACATTTTTGATGAATATGTGTTACAATGACACAAAATGTTGACCAAAACATTTTGCATGACCTTTGATATAATTTTGTACATCTTTAATCACCACTCAACAACTTAGGGTCTGGCAACATTGCTTGCAGCCATATTTTCATTTATTTTCATTTCTCCATAAAACATTTTTCAGAAACTTAATGAATGTGAGCAAAACTGTAGAATTAAAGCAAAGATGGGAAGAAAAAATACAACACATCGTTCAAAAGTACATGCTTATTTTTAATGTTCTGTTTGTTTTTACTTTCTGTCACATGTTGTTTTTTTCACATTTGTCACAAATCACCCGGCGGATGTATCATCAATACCATGAAGGCAGTTACACATATGTACTAGCAATTACCAGAGTCAAATTTCCTGCAGATATCATAATCTGGTATTTTTAGAGCAAAATCGAGGAAAATTTAGGTGAATTACGCATTTTTGAAATTTTGTGACAAAGTTTTAAAATTTTTATCATCAGTATTTCCAGAATGTTATCTTAAATGGTTACCTATCATACAGTTTTTATTTCTAAGCTTACTATTTTTTCTATGATGAAGTAACTGTTAACCTTGACATTTGCAGTCATAGAGCAAAACATGTTATTTTTATTTTGGTGCTATACTAATTTTGCTGATTGACTGATTGATTGCTTGATTGATTGAAGTGACAGAACTGTTTGTTATATTGTGATAAATTCTACCACTGTGTGATATAATTTATGGAATCTCAGTGAAATAAAATCAACTTCACTTCATTCTTCTCAAATATGCTTCATTTTAACTAATTTTAACCTTCAGGGAGGCATGAATTTGTTATACACAAGCAAAATGAGTAAATAATGTTTGATAAATTTATTTAATTTTTAGTTAAATGACCAAATGACAGTCTAAGACAGCAGTTAATCAAATTACTTTGCACTATGGACATCAGATTTCTACACAAATTAATCATCAATGATATTCCCTTGAAATTTACAGTTAGTGATGAGACCAGAAAGAAAAAATAAATTGTTCATCAGAATCACTACGTCTATTTTGCCTGATTTAGAATTTTTTTTTATTTCGGCAAATTCATACTTCTGCGTTGCAAATACTTAAGTACCGCAGGCATGTGGGATTTTGAATGAGACTTCCGACGTGTCTGCACTGAGCTCTGTCAACACGTTACGACATCTGAATTTTGCAAATCACGACACAAACTTTGTCAATTTTGGCTGAAATGTCTCTGTTTTGTCAAGGTTAGTACACCATGACTATAAATTTGATCGCCAGCATTTGACGTGATGGCCAACAGTTCCAAAAATGTTCAGTGTTTGCTCTGATAAAAGGTTTGGCAATCTGTTTACCAAGATCATGACAGCAGACAATGGGCAGCCCATCAGATTGAATGAAAATTGCATCAACAATATAAAATTTATGACAATGACACATGGATGCGTTGATGAATTGTCAGTATCCAGCAAGTTCAACATGAAATTTGTAGTGTTCAATGTGTCTCATCCCCCGGTAATAAACGCAGACAGTCAGCCATTCCATCTATTTTCACCACCGTACTATCGGATACTGACACCCATGCTCAAAAAGCATTTTCGATCATGATGTCCACTGCCACTGAAATTGGTCTGCCTAACAAAATAGATGGTTCCAACAAGCTATTAAGTCCCCAAGTTCTATACAATATGATATTATCACCTACTTGATGAACTTGGCGCAGGCTGAACCAAATTAAACATGGCTGCCACAACCAGAATAGTGAGTGCAGTGAGAGATAGTGTGTGGTATACTGATACCCAACGTGAAAAGTTGCTTGTTGGAGTTGTCACGTACCAGAGGTGTTCAAAAAATTTCAGGGCTATAATGCATGGAAACAAACCACCATACAGAATCTACCCTGAAAAGTTGACGGCTGGGAGAATATGCCAAGATAGTCCAAGTGTTAGACTTGCCATCAAATTGCACAGATTGAAATAAGAAGTTCATGGCTGTAGTAGAGAAGCTTTTAGATGAAATATAAAGAATATCTTGACCAAAACCTGGTGAAACAGTCTCAGTGCAGTATGGAGCCACTGCGTATACTAACATTTGATTCAGTCATGAAGTGTGTTGCTACTAAAGATAAAATCAAGCAGTTGTACCAGTCATGCAATGCACTAAAAGACAAAGGCAATTTCAGACCATTGCTTTTGGATGAATTTGCAAGTGATGATTATACTAAGCTATGAAGGGCGTAAGTACCGATATATATAGGATTTGACCTTGTCTGTCCCTGCAATGCTGAATAGAATGTCGTATGGTGGCAAGAGTGGTACACTTTCATTTATCTGGTCTGTTCCCACTGAAAATACACAGGATGTAGAAACCAGAAATGCTCAATTGGTTGCTGGTTTACTAGTATACTATGTTGTTGTTGAGAAATATAGTGTTGAATTCAATAACCAGTATCGGTGCATCTTGTCTGAGATATTTCTGATTAGCCTACAAGGGGTAAACATTATTTTGCCTTGTCTGCATCCCTGCAAAAAAGTCTGAGGCACTGTAGTTACATGTACCTTTGGCCTAAAAAACTTCAAAAACATTTTGCTCGCCACTCCTGAACCTTATCAATATGGTAATAGATTGTGACAGATTTATTTACAGTATATTTACAAGAGTACAATATCATTTCTTCAATGGCTATTTTCATATATGAAAATTTGCCAGAGATAGAATGATTATGAACATATTATGAGATTTAAATAAAATGTACAGTATTAGAGATAATAAAATTTTCGATAATTTAAAATAAAATAGAATATTGTCAACCATTTCCATTATTTACATATTGTGCAGGGTACTTTGTTAACATCAGTTCCTGAAACCCGCGGGTAAACTAGAGTAGGTTCAGGTCATCAACAGGTCATGACAGTTTCAAAAGTAGAGTCATCAGCTCACATCGACAAGCTAGGGTAGATTTGTAGAGTGTCTGGTATAATGTCAGACGTCAGAGACGGCAGCTTTGAAGTAAAAGGAATTAATGTCTACTGTGTACTATGTCAACATATTGAATGATTATGTTAGTATTCACCCTCTGATAAATTTGCCATAGATGTAGGGGCAAATTTGATAGATCCATCAAAGCTTTAAAGGAAGGAAGGAAAATATCATCAAGCCTTGCAGTACTGTTTCAGTTCAGATCATATGTGAGATTTGATACAAAGGAGAAGGATGCCCTCAGAGGCAGACCAGTTTCATTGATGAGGATGAAATTTCAAAGGGTTAAAGATGACAGGAAACCTGCAACGAGTAACTGTTGCCTAGCAACTAGAGTAGGTATGTTGACACAAGCTGCAGAGCCTGTAAAATGTATTGTCTGACAACAATAACATGCCCAGTATCAGTGCTTGCAGTTCTGAGAAATTTAGCATAATTAAGTCATAATCGAACTTTGGCCACAAAGAAGATATAGTAAAAACACGTTAAAAGATATCCATTGACCAAAAAATATTATGGGTATAGCTTGATTTTAGAAAGATGTGTCAAAAGGCACGAGTTGTAGAAATAATCATGTTAATATGGCAAGGCTTGCAACTAAAGGTGTGCTTGCTACATGCAACCATATCTGCTGTAAAACTTGCATTGAGTATTGGTAATAGAAACTCATGCATGATACTGTCTACTCTACAACTTGCACAGAGTACTTGATGGCAACTCATGCCCACGCTAGTGTTCTAAATTGGGTTCAAGCTCACAGCGTACAACACCCAGTCACAGAAATATTCTTACCACAGCATACAACATCCAGTCACAGAAATATTCTTACCACAGCATATACAACACCCAGTCACAGAAATATTCTTACCACAGCACACGACACCAGTCACAGAAATATTCTTACCACAGCAACAGCATACGACACCCAGTCACAGAAATATTCTTACCACAGCATACAACACCCAGTCACAGAAATATTCTTACCACAACATATACAACACCCAGTCACAGAAATATTCTTACCACAGCACACGACACCCAGTCACAGAAATATTCTTACCACAGCAACAGCATACGACACCCAGTCACAGAAATATTCTTACCAAAGCATACGACACCCAGTCACAGAAATATTCTTAACAACAGTGATTTACTATCTTTGACTGGTCAAAATATGTGATAAATACTCTGTAAGAAATTCAGTGTGTTTATGCTGAACTTGTTTGTACAAAAGTTGCTCATTTGACAAAACTTGAGTTGCATAAACAGTCATGAAAGTACGTTCATTGAGTCAAGCTGCATTTATAAAGCCTACAGATGTTACACATGGCAAAAGAAAAAAACAAAGATTGAAGAAATCCATCGATATAAAGAAATTACTTGAAACGACTAACACATGTTATCAACAAAATTGACAAGTTTTGTAAGGATCATCTATAAAAAAACTGCTATTTTGTGTTTGTTGCTCTATGAAAACTTGCAAGACATGAATGTTGCTAATGCTGAATATATGTAAAAGAGTTATGGACAGGAAATGGAATCTTTGCAATCACGTGGACAGTATAAGGCCCTACATTGTTTTTTGAGAGTAAAAGTGTTCAGTGGTATATTATTAGCCAACCAAATGCCGTTTCTGATAGGGCGTACACATACATGCCTGGGTCACAACGTTATTCAATTGACGCAAAAGAACATACAGGTAACTATCACACCCCTGTGCATGGCCAATAATAACTGCAAATTTTTAGTGTATTAGTTCAGAAATACTGATGTGCTCAACTTTTATTTCTTCCTTTACATTGAACTTAATTTCACATGTTGTTGCCAAGATATTGAAATTGGCAAATCCAAAATAAAAATATAGGGTCACATGCCTATTTAAGTCAAATCACAGGTGTTGTCTAAATGTCCGTCCCCAGGGGTGGGTAGGTGTTTCGTTGTATTGCTAATAAAGATATATTCTACCAACCTTTGGTGTTTTGGTCTTAAACTTAGCACTGCCCTTGACAATCTTGCGTTAACGTTTTATCATATCTACTACCTCCATGGTTTTATCAACATGCTGTATCTATTATCTGATGAGTTTGAGTGCCTAATTGGCCAAAGTAAGCAAGGGTAAATTACTAAGCTGTGGACGCTGTCACCAGATTATCACCGGATTAAATTTGACAAAGTCAACAACGAACGCGCCAGTAAGGTATAACTGAAGAAAGGGCTGAAACTCTCAAAAGCCGTGTCCAGAGGTGGTCCGTAAAACTAGTGGACACTTTATATTCATGTATTCAGAAACAAACAGAAGGCAAAACAAACTTGAATATTCATTTGTAAACGAACAGGTCGGAAAGGAGGACCTCCCAGGAATGCGTGGTATGTGTTGAACACACCTTGGTAACGTATCGGAGATGTGTTTATACTCTTCCTGCTGGCCCGGCAAAAACCACCTTGGTCGACGTGCCTAACACCGCATCGAACTGAATCAGACTTCACGGGTATATTGAAAAATTCCGTGTTAGTCGAGAACAAGAACGGAAAAGACTTTATTAACTCGACGTTGGAGCTCGCCTTCAACTTGTCCAGTTTATCAACTGCGTTCTTGCAATACGTACACTTTTGTATTAGTCTTCTTTTTCAAGTAACAAAAAAGACATGTTTTGCATACGACCGATTGTGTGCTCTGCAGTACGAGCGGTGTTGTGGGTTGGTGACTACGTGCCTGCAGATTTTATACACCGCGATAGTTTGCTCTGAATTTTTCAATTGACCCAATGTGCTAAGTTAAAACCACAGTCGTTTGGAGAGCTATTCAGCGCTGGGACTTTTCGCCCCATAGACGAGTGTGCAGAAGCTTCTCGCTTCTGACACTCGTCTATGGGGCGAATAGTCCCAGCGCTGAATAGCTCTCCAAACGACTGTGGTTAAAACACAAAGAAGAAGGTCGAATGTTCTTTCTGCAAATGAAGTAGCATTTCGAACACGAACGATTCGGATATCTTGTCCTCAACATTATTAGCTACGCAGCTCGAAAGTTATGCTCGGAAACAGGACGGGAACATTAGTCAAAGCCGGATTTTGCATGGAAAGCATGCAATGTACTGCATACTGCTTATGCTCCCTTGGGTCTGAGACTCCCGCCCTCTCGGCCATAAACGTCATTGAGCTGCCAAGAATATGATAGTGCAGTCGCGTTAATCTGTGTATATTTTGATACATTATTTTATCAATCCTTATACTCAACTACCTAACGCATCAAACAAGGGTCATGTCAGGTTCTTCCGGACGTTCTCCAAAAGACATATAATCGATTAGTGTCGCGGACTGATTTTCACCAGGTTTGAGAACTAATAAATAACTGGTCGTCAGTGTGTCTTCGCATATCAAATCGACAAGTGTATTAGTAACTTCGAGGGATCACATCCTTCACTGTAAAGTTGTTTTTATACAAAACACATTTTCGAGAAAGCTGACGTGCAAGGGAAAGACACAGCAACTGAGTCCGACGGAGGCGCAAAAAACGGTGCATTCGCATTTGTGTCCGATGTACACATCTCTGTTATTCCATTCTATCAGTCGACGAAGCCTACGTCAAATTGTAGTGAACTCCGAGCAAAGTCCCACATAACATGTAAGGCGAGCCAGTGGCCATATGATGATGGATTGCATAAACTTCGAAGTCGAACATCCTTAACTGTAAAGCTGCGGTTTTTTTATACAAAAAAATTTGTGGGAAAGCGAATGTGCGAGGGAAAGACGGGGAAAGACACCGCGATCGCGCGACTGAGTCCGACAGCGGCGCAAGAAGTGTTTCCCCGACAGTCAGACATATACAGTATGCTATATCATGCATTTCTAAAGCGTGTCCAAACGTTGACATAAAAAGATATGTCCAAAAGGTTTTGATTATATATAGTTATTACAGTGTTACGCAGGGTTTCACGCGGGTTCAAAACTGACATAAAAAGATATGGTGTCCAAAAAAATTCGTTTTATTTAGCTGACTGATTTATCGTCTTTGCTGTGGCCTAAACATCCCCGTTTTCGTTCGACAAGACCGTGACATCAATATCTCCCCAACGTATAGATCAACCTGGTTGAGTATTACTATGCTTCCAATGTGTCTTCGCAGCTTTCATCTCGTCTTGAAACGAATAAGCATAGGCCTATAAAAGGCATGAAAATACTTTTGCCGACTAGTCAGTTTTTATGTAACAAGCGGCGAGTTTCTTCCCCCAAACGATGACCGGCTGTAGTCAAAAACACACAGATTGTCATGTCCGTGTTTATAAACACCGATGAGCTTGACCCTCGATCCAACCTTCCTCGATCCCAAAGCATGTTGGCTAATTTGTTACCAACGTAAAGTTGGCGTCATCCTCATCCTCATCCTCAGCCTGGCCTCAGGTGACCTTTCTAGCTGACGCTGAATATGACGCTACTCAGCGTCAGCTTCAGCGTCGTATCCGAAGATTGCCGAAGTTGCGCTACCCGATGACGGTTAAATGATAAAATTCGCCCAAAACTTAAGAAAATAACAACTCCATTCTTCTCAACTTTCTTTTGAATCGTAAAACTGGTTCGTAGGTAATATTTTATCGTTAGAATATCTCATACAGACTAGTTCTTTGGAAATGTTCGTAATTTTCAGTCCATGGATCCGCGGATGTGTTTGTTGGTATCCTCTCAACTCTTGCGTTAAGATTTTCCAAAAATTGGTGCAAAAAAGTATACGTGGTCCGAAATGTGTAAAAATCGCCACCATGAGAGGCAATATAAAAGCCCTAATTATTGAGAGGATATATAAAACAATTAACTCGTATAACTATGACTTGAGGCCTGAAAAGTCAACGTATTAAACATACAACCTTTGAACTTTAAGGAAATTAAGGGCTAAGAATATTGCGTTATAACTACATCGTGAGAAACGGATATTAAGAGGAGAGGTTACTAAATATTATGAAATACATACCCCACTGTGTTTTGATTAACATTTACAGTGATATGAAACTTGGAGCACATTTTTAAAGTCGTTTTTACACTTATTGTTCCATCAGACGCATTCGGGAATAATCGGATCTGACGCCGGTGAAGCTGACGCTGTAGCGTCATCCTCATCCTCATTTTCGCGTGACCCCTGAGGCTGAGGATGAGGATGACGCCAACTTTACGTTGGTAATTTGTTTACCTCTATCGATCATGTGAGCTTAAACTAAACATTTCTAAGGTCAAAGGTTTCTAGTTCCGGCTTCCGGTCTGACGGACCACATCGGGACACTGACTCCATCACTTCGATTAGTGTTCTATTGCTCATAGAAGCAACCGACGAAGGCATAAATTGGCCTGTCCCCGTTTAAACATGTCAGAAAACTGTTGACGTTCGAAAAATTAGGAAATGTTTATTGTAAAGTAGATTTCTGTGAACATGGCTTTTGAGAGTTTCAGCCCTTTCTTCAGTTATACCTTACTGGCGCGTTCGTTGTTGACTTTGTCAAATTTAATCCGGTGATAATCTGGTGACAGCGTCCACAGCTTAGTAATTTACCCTTGCTTACTTTGGCCAATTAGGCACTCAAACTCATCAGATAATAGATACAGCATGTTGATAAAACCATGGAGGTAGTAGATATGATAAAACGTTAACGCAAGATTGTCAAGGGCAGTGCTAAGTTTAAGACCAAAACACCAAAGGTTGGTAGAATATATCTTTATTAGCAATACAACGAAACACCTACCCACCCCTGGGGACGGACATTTAGACAACACCCTGTGGTCAAATCTGTGTGTTCATTCATTAATCTGCCTGTCCAAAAATAAGCCTGTCAACCCTAGAAATTTTTAAAGCATTTTCCAACAATTCCAGTATATGCTCTAAGTCAAACCATATTCTATGGGTCTCAGTCAACAAAAGAAAAAGTAAAACATCCTCATACATGATTTATGGAGGTCTCTTTTAACTTTACCACAAGACATTGAATTAAATTTTGATATCGCAAGAAAACATTTGATTGTGTTATTTTTACTGCTGTTGCTCACTTTGTGCAACGAGTTCTGATAAGCAGAGGTATGACCACTGATTTAGTTGCACTTAAATTGTGCTATTCACAGTGAGCATGACTAGAGTAGTGGCCGCACACGTCAAAGATTGCATTGCATGCACTATGACATACCGGTATTCAATGGCTTGATTACCCATCAATACTGTGGTAGACAGTTGAAACAGCAATCTACTTCCAGTGTGAATGCTACATTTTTAACATTCTCATTTTATTTTCTACATACAGTAAACAGCGTATCAGAGACATGGTTAGAGTAAGCATACACACAAAGATATCAGGTAGAAGTGAAAGAGATGTAGAAAGCTGGTCTGGGAACTATAAACATAACAAGGTGCCTGAAAGACAGCGTGCCAATTAGTAGGAACAGTTGGCCAAATCATTACAATGGCACTTTAAAAGCAAGGGTTTAGCCAGAAAGACTAGACCCAGTGTCATTACAGCCCCAATCAGCCAATTCATCAAGGAAAATTAATGGAAATGACGAATTGAAAGGG
The DNA here is from genome assembly GCF_041260155.1 of Ptychodera flava. NCBI lineage: Eukaryota > Metazoa > Hemichordata > Enteropneusta > Ptychoderidae > Ptychodera > Ptychodera flava. Next base: position 3,032,796 of record NC_091928.1, read on the forward strand.
ATAGCATTCTAAAGATTGTAAGACTATGAATTTGGCACCATTATCCACAAAAGGTCTATCAGACAAGCGAGGCAGAAATTAGGCTGGACACACCACGGGACCAAGTATGGACAACTGATAAGACAAGAAAATCAGGTGAAAAGACTCATGTGGCGCTCAGATGCATTATGGAAAATTGAAAGATTTGATGAATGAGGAGCAATCCAGCATATAGCTTGAAAACATGGTCTATATACCTGGAGGAAGGCAGGTCAGCCAGTACCAAAGATGATGAAAGCTAAACATGTTCCAAAATCTAAGAAGAGTGTAACTGATCTAGTAATATTCAAGGACACTGTCAAGGGGGATGTATACACCCAAATATTGACAAAATAAACAAATAAATAAATAAATAAATAAATAGATAAATGAAGTCTTTGGAAACGGTCATGACATTTCTAACATGATTCAGCTCCAGCTCATACCAGCAAGCACACAAAGGCTTTTTTACATCGTCATGCCATTGAGCTGCTACCATTCCCTCCACAAAGCCCAGAACTGAAGATGTTTGGCATCACATGAAAGCATACATAAGAGATATCACACAGCCCAACACATCGGATGATGTACCGGTATTTTCTTAGATTGCACAATGGGTGGCAAAAAAAGTGTGACAAAAGCATGACAAGTTCCTGATACTCTTCTGTTTCCTCTATGAGAATTCAGTATTAGAAAGCAACATGCACTAATATTTCACAATCTCATTTTTCTTTCAAAAGTTCTGGACATCTGGTTGTGCAAAAAAACAGTGGAGCTCATTCACAGCTCATTCAAAATACAGTGTTCAAAGTTTAGAATTGACACTTTTAAGTTCGTATCTTAAAACTGACATGACAACAATTTCATTAAAACACAGAATGACTGTTTAAAATATACTCAAAAACAAAATTATATATACGTCTACTGATCTGGTTGTATATTTTCTGTTTATTCTGTTGGTAATTATATAAATATATATATATATATATATATATATATATACACACACACACCACACACACACACACACACACACACACACACTGAATTATTCAATTGATATTCCACCTTATGTTTTACCTTTGTCGCACGCAGGGGGGTCACCCTGTTTTCGAAAGTTGGAATAGGGGGGCTTCAGCCACTTTTTGATGTCAGCAAAAAATAATCCCTCCCTCCTCCGCCCCACCCACACCACCCCGGCCAAAGAAACTGACCAGTCCATAAACTTGAACTTCATGGTTCTTGGGTAGCTACATCAATATCCATCGGATCAATTATCTTATTGTTGTGGAGCGTCTCTAAGCATTCCTCTCGAACAAGATAACAGGAGCATGGCGCCCTCTTGTGTTGGCTAAATGTGCTCTTCTACAAATTTATCGTACTCCAAGACATTTATCAGGACATTCGGCCAACACTAGAGGGCGTACCTATTGGCTTGTTTTGTAGCAATTTCACAATACCAGATAAGAAACTGGAAAATTATGGAAAGCAATGGTTACTACATGTTATTAAATGAACAGTCTTTACATATAATAAATATGAAACATTTCTATCACTAATATGTAAGTCGGATGGTACCAACGTTTGGTAGTAAGTGAAATACATTTGTTTGATATTCTACAAGCATTCCTAACTTCAGTTGAATGGTGTGATGTTTCATATCAGTTAATAAATTATGATTTGCATTTGGTACAGGCAAAAATTGCAGACACACAGCATGAAATTGCTAACTCTATATGGCTTTCAAGATGTGAATCTATCGGTGGTATTCCATGCTGTGACCTGTTTTGATTTGATATCAACTTACCATGAAAAAAAAATGAAAAATATCAGCCTGGAACATACAGAATGTTTTTCAATATGTAACAGATTCATTCCTAAAATGCTGACATTTGTTGCCAATGACTGTATAGTTGTATGTCTCTAATTGAGTGTTTTGTAGTCCTTTTGCATAATTACACTGAAAATCGACTTTCCTACAACACTCTGTTCGTTGAGTTATTGTTTTAATCGATGCCAGCAGCCGATTATATTGGGCTAACACAGCAGGGATGTAATTAAATCAGTGATAGTGTTTATACCAAAGCAGGTAGCTAGTCTCAATGAGATAGCATATAAAGCGGGAAGATGATTCTGTAACTAACACCAAGCACAGACAACTTCAAGAAATAGTCAGAATGCCACTGCAGAGTTTCTGTGTTTTATATTAAATAAAAACAGACAGAACTCGACAATTTCTTTTGATGCAGAAATATATAATACATTGGCATAATCTAAAAAGAAATTTGTTTCAAACCATACTAGTGACAAGAGGTCGTTAAAGGTTCACTGAATGGCTTTGGCCAATGTTCTGAGAAGCAAAGTTGACAAACGACATTCTAAAACCAACAAAGTTCAGTGCATGCTTACTGAATTATGTACTTTTCAATATATATGTCACAAAGTTGAAAAGTCTGAAGCGAACTGGAAGTAGTATTATTGAATTTACCAATGGGTTAATAGTCAAGAGTTTAGTCTGTTTGCTTATAGCAAAATACAGTGGCTCTCTGTTGAGAGACGGTGAAAATACTAATCATGCAATGCTTATAATAGTAAATGTATATATATGTGATAGGGATGGTGCAGGATTTCAAGGGGCAACTCGATAGAAGTGGTAGAAGTGGTGGCTGTACTGTTGCAGGAACATATGAAGTGATTGCAGTTTTGTTTCAGTAAAAGTGAATTGTTTCCACGATAAATAGTTTGGGTCTACACACAAACTTTGTTGTTTTATTCATTGTAAAGCACACAGAAACTCAACCAACCCATCGAGTTACAAACTCGACGATTTCTTGAAGTTGTCTGTACTTGGTGTCAGTTATCTCATTGAGACTGGATGCCTGCTTTGATATAAACAATATCAATATCCCTGATTTAATTACATCCCTGCTGTGTTAGCCCAATATAATCGGCTGCTGGCATCAATGTAAACAATGACTCAACCAACAGAGTGTTGCAGGAAGGTCGATTTTCAGTATATACCATTGGACTACACAATGCAATGGGGAAAGTAAATTTTAACATGCATAGACCCAGTCATCCCTATGGTATGACATATTCACATTATACTGGTAGGTATACAGTTTACAGGATTTCCGTATACTCCTACTTTATCAGAAGTAGGGGGTATACAGTCGGCACTTTTTTCTACTGAAGCTGTTTGTTAGGATTCTTGTGCAGATGGAAATTGACTGGGTACCGATACTGAGGAATTTACTGAAAAATGATGTAAAGGTAATGTATAATGAAAACTTCAAAGATATTGATAACAATGACTGCATCAGTTTGTCTGGGTGTTTTTCAACTGATTGACATGTTGACATACTTATTTACTCTCAGAGCTGCGGCCAGTGGCCTTGCAATGCAATATACATTACATTCAAAGCTATTAGAAGTAATTAAAATACCATCAATGACAGTGTGCTCAAATTCGGTTTGAATTGGTAAATTCAAGAAATATTTAAACCAGAAAAACAAGAATGACAAAAGTAAATAAGGTCTGCAACTTAGGTACTGGAGGTCATCTTTAGGAACATGCATATCAACTTTTATAGCAATGGGACAAGCAGATCCTAAATACATAAGCAAATGTCAACAAAAAAATTAGCCAGAGAAGCTTGACAAAACGAAAGGTGGGAGAGTGGGGAAAAAATAAAGAGTGGGAAAAAATGTACAAGGGATCTGGTAAAAAGTAATGCTACCTCATCAATCTTCTAGCCCTACCCCCTCCTGAATATCAAATGTTCCATCTCTTTGTTGATCACGTTTACATAAGACCAGCTGGCAGGAAATATATTTACAACCTTGGGGATGTTTTAATTAATGCTATGAGTGCTATCATTCAAATGTAAACAGCACTTGAATCAGTTAAAGATAGTGAAATGCCTTCCACTGTGGGGGATTACAACATCTGGAATTATCCTGGATCCAAATTTCTCATCAGTTCTTGTGTGTCTTACATGCAAAAGTTGCAAAAATTGGTTCACAATGAAAAAATTTACCTCAGCTTTGTTTTCTGGATCAAATTTTACTACAAATTGATATTAATATGACAAAATTATGTTCACAGCCTTCGAAACTCTCTCACAACATATCCTGGGTTGGTGTAGGTCATTTAAGGTCACAAACTGAGAAAATTACCTAAAATATACAAATTTGGGGGTTTCCCAACACTTTGAGCAGAAAATTTATCTAATAACATCCCTCGGGACTTTTATACAAAATTACAAAGCTATCAGACAAGTAATTTTGAGAACAAGTTTTCTTGACCAAAAATGACAAAATTGTCTTAAAAATACAAATTTGTATATTTCAGGACAATTTCCACATATCTAACTATTGTCATCTCTGGACATCTGTGTACCAAATATAAAAGTTGTCTGTCCAGGGGCTTTAAAAAGAAAATACTTTTTAAGATTTTTTGACCAAAAATGACAAAAATTGCCCCAAAATAGTAATTTTCCCAATTTTGTCATAATTTCAACAAATTAGAAGAGTAACACCCTTGCAAACATCCAACCCAAATTTGAGAGCGATTGGGCTGGTGGTTTCAGAGAAGAAGAATTTTTACTTAAAATGAGAAAAATCACCAAAAAATTCAGCAAAAATACAAAATTAAAGATATCTTCACGATATTCATAAAACTGATTTTGATCAACCTTAGGAACTGTATACCAAATATCAAAGCTATCAGATTAGTAGTTTTGAATAAAAAAGTTTTGATTAAAAATTCGGAAAATTGCCCCAAAATTACAAATATGAGAATTTCAATTCAGTTTGTAAAAACTTGACTGATGTCATCCTGAGAAACATGTGTACCAACTTTCAAAGCAATCAGATGAGTGGTTTCAGAGAAAACCATTTTTGACTAAAAACTGAAAATTTACCCCAAAATAGAAACATGCAAATTTCATCCCAAATTTTAAACACCTAATTTAGAATACCTAAAGGAACCTGCACACCACGTTTCAACCCTATCTGACCAATGGTTTTAGAGTTTTAGCGATTTGCAGGGTTTTCCCTTTTTTCCCCCCTCATTTGCATATTTTTGACACTGACAAGTTCATTTGAACAAATTCACATCTCCACTCCTAGGTGCATCTGTACACCAAATACTAAGACAGTAGGTGTTACGGTTTAGGTGTTTTTGATGTGGACGGACATACATACATACATACATACATACCGTACATACATACATACGTACATACATACATACATACATACCGGTACATACAGACATGCAAATAGGATGCAAATGAACTGATTCAGCTTATACGATTACCTCACATTGATATACCAAATGTGAGCTAAAAATGATATTATAATTTGCATGTAGTCTGACAGAGCTGTGATCAGTGGCAGATACATCATTCTGCTACAATTACTTTCAAGCTGAATTCGGAACGGGGAAATCAGTGTCTTTGTTTCACATTTCCAGAGATCCAAAGATTCTTGAAGATGGAACTTTAATTGATCCCATATTTAATCACAATTGTTCATTGTGAGTGGTCAACTGTGAAGGCATTGGTATTGTCACAGTTATAGCCGCGGGATAAGATAGCCACGTTATGGAAGTTGCCGTATGCGTACCATTGAGATCAATTCCCAAACTTATTCAAGCTGGCTAAAATAAATTGCCCTCGTTTTGCCAGTTCAGACCGTTGATTGTGAGCGTGGATTTTCGGTTCAAAATCAAAATTCAAGCAGCAAGCAGCCTTATGGGACCCAAGCACTTGCAAACACTGAAGAAAGGCACCAGAGTGATAATTCATAACTCTCTAATGCCGTTAGGTGCTTTTCATATGAACTGTAAAGGGTGTAGCACTTTTGGTAGTTTATTTACAGGCATATTTGTGAAATTGATGTCAAAGGTCGTCTAAGTCTCTTGAAGATTTTACCAAAATTATGTTTCAAAATTTATCCATGTATACAAAGAATTAGTCTTCTTGCTCAAATGGTTAGCCCATAAATAGGCATGTGCTTATTTAATGAGGTACGGTATGTGTTCCCTATATGTGGTTAATGCGATTAAAATATGGAGGCCGGAACATTTGAACTTACTGGTTTAGAGGCGTAGTTGTGAAACCAAGGTCAAAGGTCATATTGGTCATATGACATTTCAGCAGGAAACTATGCTCCCATTTTAATTGCCACTTATTTAAAAATCAAACCTCTACCCTTATTGGGTAGCCCAGAATGAGATATGTGCATATTAATGAGGTAGAGGATGCGGCACTATAAGGTCTCCGCTCATACTGAATATGAAGGGTGTAGCACTTATGGTTACCTATTTATAGGCACATATAACATATTTAAGGCCAAATATCATCAAGGTTGTCTTATATTTTGTCAAAACGCTTTCCTTCCTGACTGTATGTAGGGTGACGAGACGATTCTTAAACTGAAATTTTTTGCCAAAATCTTGATGTCACCCGTTGAAACTGTTGGTACAAAGTCCAAATCTGAAAAATAACTTTGCTAATAGCATGATCACAATTTGGCAGCCTCTGGAAAATCAAAGTTTCCAAATTCTTTCCCTGAGAATATTGTAATGAGGAATAATGAGACAATATGACCAAAAATCTGACCCAATGTGGTTAAAATGGCTGAAAGATGACTAACTGTAAAATAATGAGTCCTGTGAAAGGTGCATTTACAGTTTCCAAATTATTTACCTGAAAATATTGTACAGGTAGAGAAGTCGAATGAAAGACAAGTCATTGACAATGACATAGTCCCCACTTGTAATAGGAGTATTAGTCTTGATGGGGCAGGGAAATGTGGTCATTAAGAAGTATCACTGGAGTGTATATGTTGAGATCTATGGGCACATAGGTCTATGTCGTTGTTCCCAATTTGAAACACATGAGGCATGTCTAAGTTATGGTTCTTAATCGGGAAAAAAGATCAGACCTCTAGTTGTATTGGCCAGCCAAGAAATACATATGCGCATAATAATGAGGTACAAGATGTGACATCACTGATGCATCGATGACATGGGGCCTTAGTTAGTGACCACTACCTATCTGACTTACAGATTGATATATGGCGGGTGCCACATGTGGGGGAGGATGCGCTTACTATTTTCGAAACACCTGAAATCACTTCTTGGTCTTTTGGCCAGAGGTCCATATATCTTTCTTTCATGAATTTGACTTTGTTTGTGTACCGTCTATTACTGTCTGTTCTGTGGGTAGAGTTGACTTTTCAGATCCTCAGATTCAGATCCTCAGATCCTCAGATTCAGATCCTCAGATCTCAGATTTCAGATCCTATAACTTCAGATGCAGATTCAAGTTTACAAGCCTTTTATAATACCCGAATTAACAGTATGATTGCAATTTTTAAAAAAATAATTTGAATATGACATATACAAGGCAGTTATGAATGAAAACAAAATAGTCGGACGTCTACATAAACATTTTCGCTTAACAAGTTTCAACGAACACGGGTCTACAATTACATATTAGCTAACTTGTTTCTTCCGACCTCCTGAATTCTGATTTAGCCCGGGGTCACTGGCTTCCAACATGGATTAGTTATATTCCCTCGCCATCAATATTACGAACGATGGTAAAATACGGACTGCCGATAGCCAGCATTTACATGATCGTCGCGGTCTTGATCGTTCGATCGCTGGTGTGTGTTTATCTCTATGTCTCTATGTATTGACTATAGAGGGAACGTTCACGTGATGATATAACAAGTCGAATCATTGCGCACCCTGTCTTCGACTGATGACGTTCTGATTCTGAGATCGAAGTTTTTAAGTTCAAGATTCAAGATAGAAATAAAATAATTTCCGAATCTGCGTCTGAAGTTATAGGATCTGAGGTCTGAGATCTGAGGATCTGAATCTGAGGATCTGAGGATCTGAATCTGAGGATCTGAAAAGTCAACTCTACCCTGTTCTGTGCTGTTTTGTGTCTATGTTTACAACTATTGTCTTACAAATTTTGACCCAGTGTTATTGGATTATGGATTGGTATGATTGTGATTATCTTAAGGTCTAATATCCTATCAGAATTTGAGGGTATAGAACTTGTGGTTACTGAGTTATGCATATATATGTATAATCAAGGTCAAAGGTCATAAGGTCACGTGACATTTTGAAAAAAAATTGTATTGCTAATTAATCCCTATATGCCAAAAATCAGACCTCTAGCTCTATTCGCTTGCCCAGAATTAGATGTGTGAATAATTAATGAGGTAAAGCGTGTGTTGTCATAAGGTCTCCCACCCTACTAAATATAAAGGCTATAGCACTTGTGGTTACGTATTTAACACATAAACGTATATTTCAGGTCAAAGGTCATTGAGGTCACATGACATTTGGTCAAAAAATTTCTATCCTATAGTTATCCCTATATACCAAAAATCAGACATCCAGCTCTATGGGCTTGCTCAGAATTAGATATATGCATAATTAATGAGGTACAGTATGAAGCATCATAAGGTCTCCCATCATACCATATATGAAGGGTGTACCACTTGTGATTACTGATTTATGGACAATCAAAAGGTCACTGAGGTCACGTGACATTTGAAAGAAAAATTGTATTGCTAAGTTATCCCTATATACCAAAAATCAGACCTCTAGCTCTCTTGACTCGCTCAAAACTAGATATTCGCATAATTAATGAGGTACAATATGTGGCGTCATAAGCTGTCCCATCATACCATATATGAAGGGTGTAGCACTTGTGGTTACTGAGTTATGGACAAATATGTATATTTGAGGTCAAAGGTCACCGAGGTCACGTGACATTAAAAAAAAATTGTATTGCTAAGTTATTCCTATATACCAAAATCAGACCTCTAGCTCTATGACTCGCTCAAAACTAGATATTCGCATAATTAATGAGGTACAATATGTGGCGTCATAAGCTGTCCCATCATACCATATATGAAGGGTGTAGCACTTGTGGTTACTGAGTTATGGACAAATATGTATATTTGAGGTCAAAGGTCACCGAGGTCACGTGACATTTTGGAAAAAAAATAGTATTTCTAATTATCCATATATACCAAAAATCAGACATCCAGCTCTATGGGCTTGCTAAGAATTAGATATATGCATAATTAATAAGGTACAGTATTAATTAAGCATCATACGGTCTCCCATCATACCATATATGTAACAGAGAACCACCGACACCGAGGTGGTTCTTGGTTTCGAATCGCCGAGGGCCGCAGGCCCGAGGCGATTGGAAACCAAGAACCGCCGAGGGGAGGTGTTTCTCTGACTTAAACCACGATCTCCCATGAAAATATTAAATAAATAATAAATAAATAAATAAATAAATATGAATGGAGGTCAATTGAATAATGAATATTTTAATTATTTTAAATTGCCGAATACAAATTGAAGGTACTCATTTTGAGACTTAACTTGTTTCCACACACAAAATATAAAGTAAATAAAAAGATAATAAAGTAAACAAACACAAACAAATTAATAAATTAATTGATGATATACTGACAAAACAAAAGATCAGACGATTTTACAAAACTCTAAATTGTACAAATTATGCATAGATCACGTTTTATGTTGGAAGAGTCTATTAGTCATTATAGCTTCCTTTACTACAAACACAAAAAAGGAAAACTCCAAAAAAATCAAACTTCATATTTCCCGATTTTGTCTACTTTTAAAATGTTAGTACTTTTAGTTCGGGAAATGTTCAACCTCTTTTCCACTTCTTTCAACCTCCGGTATACCTGTCCCCGGCAGCTCATTAAATGCAGTTCCAATCGTCGCACTTTACACGGAAAATTAGTCGTCCCTTTAATTTGCACACCTGTTGTCCAATCGCCACCATCCACCATTCATATACCGGTACTTGTGGTACTGAAGACAGTCAGTCTTTTACCGGACACTTCCGTTACCCTGGTCCCGCCGCCTGTCATCCTTATTCATGCTCTTTATGTCCGGGAAATTGTCAGCTCTTTATCGGATACAAATGTCGTCAATTTCCGCCGCCTAACTTTCTTGTCCTCGGCAATTTTGGTGGTCGGTATTGCCAAACCTTTACTGAGCACATTCATCACCTAATTCCCGATACTCGACAACATAGGCCTACATCCGTTCTATCTAGACTTGGTTTGACCACTCAGGAAGATAGAGGGAGTACGCGCGTTAGGGAGTTCTGTCATCTGGTTGCAAAATATGTCATGTGGTTGCTGGCTATGACACACCCATATTTGGTTATGTTTCGATGTCAAAGGTCAGAGTTGAAAGTCCTAGCATGGGTAATTCCTTGTATTCCTGATACCTCGTGTTAGCACTGGTTGTCAAAGCACGTTTTCATTTGTGCCATTTCGAAGCAAGTGAGTACAAGTATAGTAGTCTGTTTGATTCTTGATCTTAGGCTTGTAAAACACAAGGATACGATTTCTCATATATCTCTGGTGTTAGCATGCAGGCGGTTTTAAAATTCAGAGGTCTTTAGGGACGATTCAGAATTTACTTCCAGGGGGGGGGGTGTGGAGGATTTTCAGGGGGGCCACCCATTTTTCCCAAGAAAATTTAGGGGGGGGCCAGACAAAAATACCACAATCTTTTAGGGGGGGCCAAGGAAAAAAAAACATCAATTCAATATTTGCCCAGAATTTCTGATCTCTACAAAAGAGAGCCACTAAGACGCTACCTGGGTGACAGATAAACTCAACATGTTTAGTTAAACTCCTTTAGCTGCCAAATTCGGTAATATTCACAGTGGTTTGTTTTATGCATCTATAGCAGTACCTTGTTCTCCTCCCTGAAGCGTTATGAAATGTCCAGTATTTAGCATGTCAATACAAACCATACAGTGAACAGTCAGGGTTGTTTTTGTTGAAAAGAGATCTCAGATCAAGTCCAGACTAGAATTCATTTATCAACAATAACAATGGTCATTTATGTTCGCACAGGTATGTTGCTAAATACAGCATTGGGTGTTCTATGTAGTGATAGAATAACAAACAAATGCTGATACACAGAGATGAACATTGAACAAATGCTAAAAATTACAGCAAATGTCTTTTTAAGGTTGGGTTTACCTTGTAGCTTGTAAAGCAGTTGAAAGTTGCATGATAAAGAAGTGTTAATTTATGCAAATGTATGCAAATCACCTGATTTTTTGGCTTCTTTTGCCTCCCAATTTCAAAATTTCCAAAGAATTTAACTCCACTCCGGCTGGGTCAAATTTTCTGAAATTTCACATTGTTTTTTAAATGCTATATAACACAACAACTATCAATTGGTTTTGTTTGGCAATAAGCTGTTACATTTTTAATAAGAGGCATTTTGAATAAGAGGCATTTTAATTTTGCTGATCATGATTTTAATCAATTATTAGAGTGTCAGTCTTTAAACCCCTACAATTTTAAAATGAGGATGGATAATGCCAAATAAAATAGTTGTTTTTTCTACATGAATACTCTCCTTTCAAGTGAAATATTACATTTCAGAAAATACTGTCTAGATTTTGACTTAAATAATTTTTATCATTAATACAAAAATTGAGGTTTTTTACCCCAAATATACACCAACTTCATCCTTTGAGTAAACTACTGCTACTGCTACTCTTCTTTTCTGCTCCTTTTTTCTATGTTTCATTCTCATCAATTTTACCCTTTCTAAATTTTTTAAATGTTCTACATAACTTTTTACAGTGCTTACATCTACTATAAACTTTTTGAAAATAAATTTATGGCCGTCTCATCTTCAAGGTGCTTTTCAGCGAATAGTTTTTTAATGTTGAAAATAAAAATATTATGTATTACTGTCAAAAATATATGGTGAAAAATTTACAAAAGGGTTGATTTTCCAATAATCCTGTATGCGCATCCAGAAGATCATGTGGCACTGCGCCAATGCTATGGTGTCGGATTGTTGAAATATTGTGTACACAAGAAATTTGCTGTAGTCAAAGAAGTGATCTCAGTGTGTATGAGGCTAGGAGAAATGTGGATAGGCTTACACATTGTGTATTGATGTGTCCCATTCATTCTGATATGTATAATCAAAGATTTCACAGTGGCGGCTGGCAGAAAAGGCAAAAAAAACAAATTAACATTTATTGTTTCGTGTCATCTGAAAACATGCGCATCATGACTATTTTAAAATTAAAGTTTGTTAAAAAAATTTGAAATATGCATGCTCTGTCAATTTTGAAAAATACTGCTGACAAAATGTGAATTTTGACTTGCACAGGGTTGTCTGCATTTTAATATGAACATTGGATTGTGAATGGAATGAGCAGAATAAAATGTGAATTCATGTTTTGGATAAGGTGTTTTGTCCAAGAAATGTTCTAAAATATTCCTCAGCATTTATGCTTTCAGTGGCAGCTACTTAGTTTTATGATAACCAAATTAGAAAAAAAGAGAAAATTAAAAACAAGTTGGCTTTCACCAGTTTTAATCCTAATGTTTAAAACTTTCACCGTGAGTCTGCAAATATTCAGCATCATCAAATGAAAATGTATGCTGAACGTGTGCATGTACATGTACATCTCACTTTCCAGAAATATCTGGATATCTGCAAATGATGTACCATTAAACTTCAAGATATATATCACTTTGCCAATTATCTGCTCCTTGATTTTCTGTTCACCATTTCTAACTGACATCTTTGCTTGTCTTTGTGTGCATCATATGTATCAGTGAGACATAACGAAAAAAGTATTCATATTTAGTATTAACTTTTCTTTAGAAATTTACAACCAGATATGTTTATTGCTACCCTTTCCAAAAGTGTGCCACTTGCAGTCCCTGCAAATCATTCTTTTATAGTCACATAACCCTGAAATGATTTGTTATATCATCAATTAATGTCCACTAGGCCCTACAGTTCCTGCAACTTGTTAGACTAGATATGTCTATAATGTACCGTATAAGCATGCATGTATATATTAGGGGGGCCATGGAAAAAAAACAGGAAAGATGAGGGGGGGCCATAGATTTTTTCTATAATTTACTAGGGGGGTCCATGGAAAAAAATCACCGAGAAAATAGAAAATCCTCCACCCTCCCCCTGGAAGTAAATTCTGAATTGTCCCTTAAAATTCAGAGGGTCAGACGAAACCAGGTCTACATGACAGTCCGCCTCTGACTGTGTCTACATACGTCAGTCATCATGATCGACCTCGACAAAAGAGTCAAAGAGATGTCTTGAAACACATCAAAGTCTGCTTATTTACAAACATTAAGGTGCATGGTTGGCCTTGTTTTATATTATCACTTTTCTCTTGATAGGATGCATGCTTGAGTAAACGGTCGAAAATGCTCAAAGGATTATAAACTGTGGGAAAGGCCGTGGGAAAGAAGAGATGTCATGCAAGCTGTGCCCAGTGAGGATGTTTAGTCCCACGAAATATAAGTGGAGACTGAAACGACACATTAAGGCCCACATAAAATCCTCAGTACCTTGTGGAGGTAGGCAGCTAAATATGTTTGTCTTTATTGCCAATGTGTTCTGCTGTATAAGCTTTTATAAATTAATTCATATGGTATCCTGTATAATTCCTGTGTATCTATTGGTTTTCATCTTTCTATGCTATCGCCAACTGATTTAAGTTGTCTAATCAAATTTTTTTGCAGAATCTGCATTTGGAGTATGCTGAGTCACAATGTGTCACCTGGTTGCATGGACACTCCGGCGCATATGTCTTAGTGGGCTCTGGCTGTGACTTCTAAGTTTTCTCATTGGTTTTCATCTTTCTATGCTATCGCCAACTGATTTAAATTGTCTAATCTAAATTTTTTGAAGGAACTGCATTTTTAGTGTGCTGAGTCACAATGTGTCACCTGGTTGCACGGACACTCTGGTGCATCTCTCCTACTGTGCTAAGGCTGTGACTTCTAAGTTTTCTCATTGGTTTTTATCTTTTTATGCTATCATTAATGATTTAAGTTGTTAATCTAAATTTTTTGCAGAACTGCATTTTTAGTATGCTGAGTCACAATGTGTCACCTGGTTGCATGGACACTCAGGCGCATCTCTCTTAGTGTGCTATGGCTGTGACTTCTAAGTTTTCCCAGTGGTTTTCATCTTTCTATGCTATTGCCAACTGATTTAAATTGTCTAATCAAATATTTTTGCAGAATCTGCATTTTAGTATGCTGAGTCACAATGTGTCACCTGGTTGCACGGACACTCTGGTGCATCTCTCTTACTGTGCTAAGGCTGTGACTGCTAAGTTTTCTCATTGGTTTTCATCTTTTTATGCTATCACTAATTGATTTAAGTTGTCTAATCTAAATTTTTTGCAGGAACTGCATTTTTAGTATGCTGAGTCACAATGTGTCACCTGGTTGCATGGACACTCTGGCGCATCTGTCTTAGTGTGCTATGGCTGTGACTTCTAAGTTTTCCCAGTGGTTTTCATCTTTCTATGCTATTGCCAACTGATTTAAGTTGTCTAATCTAAATTTTTTGCAGGAACTGCATTTTTAGTATGCTGAGTCACAATGTGTCACCTGGTTGCATGGACACTCAGGCGCATCTCTCTTAGTGTGCTATGGCTGTGACTTCTAAGTTTTCCCAGTGGTTTTCATCTTTCTATGCTATTGCCAACTGATTTAAATTGTCTAATCAAATATTTTTGCAGAATCTGCATTTGGAGTATGCTGAGTCACAATGTGTCACCTGGTTGCATGGACACTCAGGCGCATCTCTCTTAGTGTGCTATGGCTGTGACTTCTAAGTTTTCTCATTGGTTTTCATCTTTCTATGCTATCGCCAACTGATTTAAGTTGCCTAATCTAAATTTTTTGCAGGAACTGCATTTTTAGTATGCTGAGTCACAATGTGTCACCTGGTTGCACGGACACTCTGGTGCATCTCTCTTACTGTGCCATGACGGGACGTTCCCATCTAAATAACAGTGCACTTTCAAGGCATATTCACCCCGGCAAATGGGCTTTTCAACGGGTATGGAGCTTCTAATTAAAGTTATTTGCCATCTCGTAAGCTGTTTGCAAAATGTGATTAGAGATAGCGATTAAAGCCAGTGTGCGGGGAAGAGATTTTGCCTTACACACTTCACTCATACAGATAATCGTTCGCCTTGAACTTCTTTGAACATTGTACCCTAATTTTCACAGATTAGGACCTATAAATATACTACAAGCCATATGTTAGTTCAAATTAATAAAAGTAGGAACAAATTCCGATGTCCTGAAATGATAATACTGTTGTCAAGGTTTACACGAGATTGAGTTTGTGCCGCTTCACTGTACAATACCTTGGCATAAAGTAGTACTGGCGAAGCTATTGGTATCTGAAGTTGTTGACTAAGCGTTATGTAATGTATGATTATATCTGATATAACTACGTTAGATTGCATATTATCAGTTCAGAAAGAGCCCAAAAAAGTGTACTGTTTTTTAGATGCGAGCATCCCCTCATGCTAAGGCTGTGACTGCTAAGTTTTCTCATTGGTTTTCATCTTTTTTATGCTATCACTAATTGATTTAAATTGTCTAATCTAAATTTTTTGCAGGAACTGCATTTTAGTATGCTGAGTCACAATGTGTCACCTGGTTGCATGGACACTCCGGCGCATCTGTCTTAGTGTGCTATGGCTTTGACTTCTAAGTTTTCCCAGTGGTTTTCATCTTTCTATGCTATCGCCAACTGATTTAAGTTGTCTAATCAAATATTTTTGCAGAATCTGCATTTGGAGTATGCTGAGTCACAATGTGTCACCTGGTTGCACGGAGACTCCGGTGCCTCTCTCTTACACTGACAAGGCTGTGACTAGCTGCTACGTTTTCTCATTGGTTTTCATCTTTCTATGCTATCGCCAACTGATTTAAATTGTCTAATCTAAATTTTTTGCAGGAACTGCATTTTTAGTATGCTGAGTCACAATGTGTCACCTGGTTGCACGGAGACTCCGGTGCATCTCTCTTACACTGACAAGGCTGTGACTGCTACGTTTTCTCATTGGTTTTCATCTTTTTATGCTATCACTAATTGATTTAAGTTGTCTAATCTAAATTTTTTGCAGGAACTGCATTTTTAGTATGCTGAGTCACAATGTGTCACCTGGTTGCACGGACACTCAGGTGCATCTCTCTTACTGTGCTAAGGCTGTGACTGCTAAGTTTTCTCATTGGTTTTCATCTTTCTATGCTATCACTAATTGATTTAAGTTGTCTAATCTAAATTTTTTGCAGGAATTGCATTTTTAGTATGCTGAGTCACAATGTGTCACCTGGTTGCATGGACACTCTGGCACATCTGTCTTAGTGTGCTATGGCTATGACTTCTAAGTTTTCCCAGTGGTTTTCATCTTTCTATGCTATCGCCAACTGATTTAAGTTGTCTAATCAAATATTTTTGCAGAATCTGCATTTGGAGTATGCTGAGTCACAATGTGTCACCTGGTTGCATGGACACTCAGGCGCATCTCTCTTAGTGTGCTATGGCTGTGACTTCTAAGTTTTCCCAGTGGTTTTCATCTTTCTATGCTATTGCCAACTGATTTAAGTTGTCTAATCAAATATTTTTGCAGAATCTGCATTTGGAGTATGCTGAGTCACAATGTGTCACCTGGTTGCACGGACACTCTGGTGCATCTCTCT
This sequence comes from Ptychodera flava, assembly GCF_041260155.1. NCBI lineage: Eukaryota > Metazoa > Hemichordata > Enteropneusta > Ptychoderidae > Ptychodera > Ptychodera flava. The sequence goes on from NC_091928.1 coordinate 3,049,431, forward strand.
TACTGTGCTAAGGCTTTGACTTCTAAGTTTTCTCATTTGTTGTGCTCTTTTTATACTATTACAAAGTGATTCAAAATCAAAATTTTATGCAATCGTCTGCTTTAGGAGTATGCTGATCGAGTCACAATATGTCATCTGGTTGCACGGAGTCATGTGGTACATCTCTCTTTCCCTTATAAGGCTTTGTCATCTACGTTTCTCCTTGGTTTTGCTCTTTTTATGCTATTAAAAAGTGATTCAAGTTTTCAAATCAAAATTTTATGCAGGAATCTGCTGTTAGATCATGCCGAGTCAGAATGTGTCACCTGGTTGCACAGAGACTTTGCAGTGGTATAAAAGTTGCTAATTAAGGGGTGCTGCACCCAACACAGGGATTTTTTGCATCAAAATCACTTTTTGTAGACATTCATGTAATTTAATGAAATTGTTAACCCAAGATTAAAATATTATTATTTGGGTTTATCTTTCAAGGTTGTCAAGCAGTCGTAGGTTGCTTGATGAAGAAGTGTTAATTTTTGCAAATGTTTGCAAATCACCCAATTTCCTGGCTTCACTATTCTTCCAATTTCAAGATTTCCAAACAATTTAACTCCATACTGACTTGGTCAAACTTTCTTAAATTTTCACATTATTTTTTTTAAATGTTGTTAAACAAAACCTTTTTGATTGGCAATAAAGTTCTTACATTTTGAATAAGATGCCATTAAATTTCTATGAGGATCATGTACTGTAAAATATGTTCAGATGTAACCTGCCAAAAGAAGGAAATGACAACCATGTTAAAAGTGATATTTTATTCAAATCATATGTGTCACTGCCCATTTAGGGCAACTGTTGTCAGCTCCACTTATATATAACCATTGCAAGACTGATAACATTTTTATATGCAAAGTAAAACAAAAACTGTGTTTTTTGAAGGTTTATGGCATGTCTGTTGAAAACTCAGAGTATTAAAAAAAGACTAAATTTTAATATGAAACGTCTGTGAACAGTGTCTATTCATTCTGATGTAATAATGGATTTTGTTTGTTTTGACAGTATCTTTGAATGCTATGACACTGCCTTAACAACAGATGGTAAGAAGTTTGTTTTGGAAGAGGAATGTGAAAGAAACGTCAATGTAAGTAGGGTATTATGTTCATATGTTGCTTCTCACATTGATGTACCATTTTGTAGTTACAACTTGAACTGTATCATGTGAATGCTTTGGGGATAATTGTGTAAGTTATTATATTACAACTCTCAAAAATTTAGAGGGCCTGTAATGCTTACTTTTGACATTTTTTTCATTATTTATATTTGCCCACTGTAAGTTGTTATTTTACTACAAAAAGATTGCTAAAATCAATATTTAGCTAGTCAGCATAGCACTTGTATGTGTGATTGCACTGGTATTGGAAAGCAGCCATAAGGACTTGTTTTAAACATCAGCATCCTGGTGCACAGTATACTGGGTAGTCAGACTCAACGAGGAGCCACATGCATAAGCAGTGGAGGTCATCAACACCAGTGCTAAATAAGAGTATTTTAACAAATATTTTTTATTGCACACAGAACTCATATAATTATTGAACTATTACATTCTATTGAATCACATTTCCAATGTTACTGTGCACAAGTTTATGGGCTAGCCCTATCATGATACCATACATTTTATGACATTATCTACCACAGATTTTGATGGGTGAAAGAAATATACAAAAATGTATTAATAGTATATCTATATTTCCATTTTTCTCACTCAGATTTGTTGTAGATTACATCACAATTGTGTTGTTGGAGGAGGCTGAAGTTTACCTTATGTCAAGGAAAAGAATGGTATGCTTGAAGAAGCAAATAAACTCTAGTATTGCCACAGAAATCTAAATATACTGTTCTGCAGGGATAACCTTATTGACATTTGTCCATATTGTTATGAAATATTTTAAAACTTATATTTTAAGGCAATTATTGTCATATTTAACCAAAAATATCATTCAAAAGTTCTGGTCAGACACATTAATATTGATTATACATGTCCCTTAGGATGACAGCAATAAGATTTTGTAAAATCGTGCCAAGATATGCAACTTTGTATTTTTGAGATTATTTTTGTCATTGTAGATCTATTTTTTTCTTCAAAACTCCTTGTCAGACTTTTTGATATTCAATATACAGGTCCTTAGGATGACTTAAGTCAGATATTTTTATACAGTGAGAAAATGCAAAATTTTGTATTTTTGGAGCAATTTTTGTCAATTTTGGTCAAAAAGTGCTTTTGTCTAATTGGTGTTTATCTGATAGCTTTGCATTTTCTTATAAAAATCCCTGGAGACTACCTAAGCCAAATCATTTTTCAAACTGAGGGAACCCATGATTTTTTATTTTTGGAGCCAATATATTAGTCTGCAAGCTTGAATGACCTATTCCAACCCTGAATACCTTGTAATTCAATTTTGAAGACACTGAAAATAGTGTAGTTTTATTTGGTGCCAATTTGTAGTGAAATATGATCTAGAAAAAGTTGTGAGGCATGTTTACGTAGTGGATCAACTATAGCAAATATTTCATGGAGGAAACCCCATACACTGATGAGGGATTTCAATCCACAAGAAGGCATATGGCAAGATGCACCATACCATTAAAACAGACTCCAGTTTATTTGTATCAGTTCCAATCATTTTGTTACATAAGCAAAAAAAACCTGTCATAGTATCACTTAATTAAGTAAATTTTCACAAAGATGAAGACAGCCGAGTGAAATCATGTGTAGTTTGAATAAGATGAGTGATGAATGATAATATCAGGTCACTTCACACAAACAGAATAAACAACTATATTAATGTTGACGACCTATCCCTCTGACACCATATTGTTTTTTAGTCCCCACGGACACCGTCCAGGGGGACTTATAGGTTGGTCATGTCCATCCGTGCGTGCGTGTGTGCGTGCGTCCGTCTGTGCGTCCGTCCATCCGTCCGTTCACGCAGATATCTCAGATACGCCTGGAGCGATTTCATTCAAACTTGGTACATAGATTACTTCATATGTCATACATATGCACGTCGATTTGTTTTTGATACGATCCAATATGGCCACCAGGCGGCCATTTTATTACGATTTTTTCATGTATAGAGCCATAACTCAGGCATATCTCAACTGATTTTATTCAAATTTGGTACAAGGACATTGACCTATGTCATACATATGCACGTCGATTTGTTTTGTGATACGATCCAATATGGCCGCCAGGCGGCCATTTTATTACGATTTTTCCATGTACAGAGCCATAACTCAGGCATATCTCAACTGATTTTATTCAAAGTTGGTACAAGGACATTGACCTATGTAATACATATGCTTGTAGATCTGTTTTGTGATACGATCCAATATGGCCGCTAGGCGGCCATTTTGTTATGATTTTTTCATGTACAGAGCCATAACTCGACATCTTTCTACCGATTTTATTCAAAGTTGGTACAAGGACATTGACCAATGTCATAGACATGCACGTCAGTTTGGTTTGTGATACAATGCAATGGCCGCCAGGCAGCCATTTTGTTACAATTTTTTCATGTACAGAGCCATAACTCAGGCATATCTCAACCAATTTTATTCAAATTGGTACAAGGACATCGACCTATGTAATATGTATGCACATTGATTTGTTTTGTGAAACGATCCAATATGGTCGCTTTGTGGCCATTTTGTTACGTTTTTTCATGTACAGAACCATAACTCAGACATGTATCAAGCAAATTTATTCAAAGTTGGTACAAGGAGATTGACTTATGTCATACATATGCACGTCAATTTGTTTTGTGATACGATCCAATATGGCTGCCGTGTGGCCATTTTTTTATGATATTTTCATGTACAGAGTCATAACTCAGGCATATCTCAACCGATTTTATTCAAAGTTGGTACAAGGACATTAACCTATGTCATACATATGTAAGTCAATTTGTTTCATGATATGATCCAATAAGGCTTCATGGCAGCCATTTTGTTACAATTTTATATGTCCTTAGCCAAAACTAGGGCACGTCTCAACCGATTTTATTCACCGATTTTATTCAAACTTAGTAAAAGGACATCACAGACCAAATTCATGAAGAGGACTCTATCCTCTCTGAGGACTTGTAATCAAAGTACCCATTAACAAGTGGGGACTGTGTCATCTACGATGACTTGTTGATCAGTACACTGCATATATTTACTCCTTCCAAGGTTCGAATTTATCAGTTTATCATCGACCAATTACCCGTGGTTGCCTGCTTTTGATTACAACTTTGAACTTGCAGTAGACAATGTTAACTTACAATATATCTTGCTTGCAGTAATTGTCAAAATATAATTGCTCATTTTTATCTGAAACCAAGAAGTTTTCACATTTAATGTTACACATACTAATACAACTAGGAAATTATTGAAATCTTTCAATTTTTCTCTGACGTCCAACATTTGAAAGTTAATTGAGCTGTTGTAAGTTTCCTTCTCACCAGTTTATCACCAGGTTATTTGGTGTGTATATTGCACATTGTATTCTTGGCTCATCTGTGTATAACTTAACTCTGAGTAAATCTTAACATTTCAAGCAAGGACCATCAAATTTTTACTGTTGATCTACAAAATTGAAAAGTGGGTGTTAAAACGGAATTCTGCCTATGAAAATTGAAAGTTCAAACTCTTTGCAAACACAATAGCATTTTGAGTGAATATAAGTGGAAATAGGAATACCTCTTTTTGTTGTCAGATAGGAGCAATACTGTGCCCATGGTGGTATATTTTTACCTTCTCGTGTCTATTTATAGACAGAGAAGGTATTAGAGTTGAAAACCAGTATGCTGCTGTCAACTACTTCCGTCTGTCAAGACTTCCGTCTGTCAAGATCCGTTGATGTCATGCCATTGTGATGGGTCATATCATAAACTGGTGGGGGTGTTCATGGCTCAGGTTGAGGTGTGGGAGAACGATTTTGAGCTGTGACAAAAATCAAAAGGGACTTAGCGGCATAGCCACAGTGTTAAGCCTTTCTCCAAGGTTTCTTAGTTGACTACAATCTATTACAGACTACTGAGCTGAAGTTAGGGGTAGGGTACTCACTTTGTGTTTGCTCACTCTGTGAGCACTAGTGTTTGGTACTGAGTTGCGTGGATATCCCCTCATGGCCTCACGTGATATGGGCCTGTTGCATAATCTGCAGAGATGATCATGCCTCTGAGTCTGAAAACGGTCATTGTGTAAGCCTGTCGGCATTTTCCTTGCATTTTTTCTCATTTATTTTTGCAAAATATCGGCGAGTACCTCAATATTTCAAGATAACCCTTTCTTCCCAATCGTTTCCTGGAGTTTCAGAGTCATATGAACGAAAATGAGTGAAAATTTTAGACAGGAAAATCGGACGTCGGCCATGTTCAATGTTTACAGTACAATCAGAAGTTTATGTGGAGGAATTACCGGTAACCAACAACACTGTTCATGATGCCCGCCCTCTAGAGGCAGACCTTCCTATATGAAGTACCACATTTGATGCTCGTGGAAAGCTTGACCACACAATGGAGCATTTAAACTTTTAGTAAATGACAAACTGAATAAGAAGGTATTCTGAAAATGTCAAATACTGAGAAAAAATGCGCAAATATTCAAAATAAACAGGTTAACTGACTGGTCAGCTATAAAAAACAATGAAAATGTTTATGATCAAAAGTTTTTGAGATGCGCACATTTTAACAAATACAGAAATTATTTACATCATAAATATAAGACAAAACTAATTTTTCAGGGATGGGACAGGTTGGAAATGAGGGGTGAGAGACAAAGGCACTCCTATTGCTGCATGTGGATGCAGCCACACCATTTCATTTACAGCATACTTATTCACTGTGTTGTGTTCAAGTTCCATATTGTACTGACTGTCATACAAGGATAACATAAGCAAATCAAATCAAATTAGAAAAGGATCAATGCTGTTGTGTGGATTTTGCTGAACATGGTTGATTTTAATATTTCGCCCTATATATTTGGTATCCAGCAAAGGCATATTTTGATGTAAAGTCAAAATTAACACTACATTGCTGACAATATATGTTACCGTGAACTTTTTTTTTATAAATTATAGTATAGTAGTACTTCGAACAGATTAACAATTATCGTAATGTCAACCCATAATTTTACATCACAAAGACTGTAATTCTGCCAATTTTTTTTGTTTTTCAGTCATTTTATAAATTTTGCACTGCACAAGATGATTGAACAAATTGCAATGTTTGAATTTGTAAACTCAAAGAATAAAAATCCTTTGGTCACAGATCAAATTATTTTTTGAAAAGAAATTTACTCTTAAACACTTTTAGCATATATTCTTTACACGGTCATGTATTTCAAGGAAAATATGCCTATTAAAAACAGTAATTTCTTCACTTTCAATTATTTTCAATACTATGACAATTATCAGCCATGAGGTTATACAAACACAAGACCAGATAAGCGTTTTTCATCATTTCCACATGACTCTTTGGAAAATCTATTAAAAACAGTTAAAAGTGACTTAAAATGATCACTTGGTTACAGATGCCAGGTTGTGTATTTCACATGCACTCAGTCAGTAGGGAAGTGCGCCATTACTATTTTGGACTGTTAATTCTTATTTCTGAATTATTTAACTTTTTTCCACATTGAACTATCTTTAGGCAGTTTATACTGTAGCTTAGAATTTTTTGATTGATATATTTAATCATCTTTTGGGTTCTTTGTGTCCATATCCCACCTCATGCCCCTACATTGTCAACTATTTACCAACAACTCCATGCCAACAACCAATTACCTGACCTGGCCAAACATTAGAGAAGGTACAGCGTCATTGACGGTATTTTTAAATGACTTGCAGAAATTGATATTATTATTATTGCTATTATTGCTAATTGTTGTTTTGCCTGATTGAGGCACACACCTAGCTATCCTATGGATTCTCTTGAATATTATCACAGTACAGCTACATGAGCCACCAGGCCGCTGCTAGTTGAAATGCCTATTTGTAGGGGTTTTAACTGACTGCTAAGCTAGGCGAATTAGTATTGTAGATATTGTGAGTTCAAGCCCCATAAAAATGCATCAGCAAGACTACATCAAAGTTGACCACTTTTACTGTACATGTTGTTCACAAATTTAGTTCTAAGGCCATCAAGAATATTTTTATGGGTCTTTTAGAGTAATTTAACATAAGGGCCTGGGGGGTCAGAGGAATGTGAGGGTAGTCACTCAAAAAATTGAAAGCTACAAGGGGGTTGTTCAAAATTGGAGAGAAAGAAGGGGGTTGCTCAATTTTTAGTACAAAATGAATTGAAATACCTCTCAGATTGTACCATTTCATCAATTTCTCAAAATTCTTAATTCAACCCCCTGTCACTTCCTCTCCCCTGGGGTGTTCTAACAGTTTTACTTATTAAAAACAAATAGAAAGCACCTAATATTGCACCAGACTGCATCATTGAACTCATTAATTTCTCAAAATTTCCGACGTGGCAGAGGGGACACGCCTCTCACACTTTTCCCCTGTGGGGTGTTCTAACAGTTTTACACAAATTGATAACATCTCTCATATTGCACCAGACTGCATTATTGTACACATCAATCTCTTAAATTTTCAACACGAGAGGGTACAACTCCTCTGACACTGCCCCCCCCCCCCCCCCCCCCCCCGCCTCCTGACTGTTCTCCTGTACTTTCAAATTCTGCCCTGTCAGATATCTTAGTGAAAACCTTGTCATGATACCCATCCAAAGTAAACAATATTATATGGTTGGATAGTGGTTACAGCATGAGCTTTTGTATCTACATTTTATTGTGACTTTGAATTTTCTTTTGCTGCATGGTTTCATCTTTTTCAACTGTCATGAGGTAACCAATGATATTCTAGCAGGATATGAAAGGTCTGTACTATTGCTGTAGTTTTGTAAATGTTACAAATACATGTCTTGGTCTAAGGGGGGGGGGGAGAGAGGGATCAGTCAAAATTTCTGTGTTAGAGACTGGGTTACTCAAATGCATTGGGGTTGGCAGGGGGTTTACTCGAAATTTCAGAATAAGCTTACCATGAAATTCCCCGGACTTCCCCGAAAAGGTCGTAAATAATGACGACTCCCTAAGTAAGATTTTTACCACAGGAAAACGTTAATTTTATTCACTCTTCATCCTTTGTTAACCTTAGAAAGTTTGATTATGTAAAATTGTGTTGTTACTTGTTGTAATCTTGAATTGTTGAAATGAATAAAATCTTGGAAAGTAAAACATGATCCTGTGTCACTGTTGTTCCTGTTTTGTTCCACCATCAGAGAAAAAAAAGATTCTAATAAATTCACACCCCATTGCTCTACCAAAACAGAAAAATTATTGACATTTTTCAGGCAAAACACGCGACGTCTCACCAGTAATACTTGTAAGTTCAAAGCATAGACCCTCGAGAAGCAACTCTGCATAACATGTTCGGACGAGAGAGGTGACCATAGAGGGCGTACGTCCTACTGGTACTTGTGTGACAGGCTTGCAACCACATGACATACTCCGGGTGCGCGCGTACTGGTGTACAGCTCAGGTAGGAACAGTACGTGCACGTGACAGCCGTTAACTGCCTCGGCCAATATATTAAAATCCCCCAGAACCGTGCCAGTCCCACACACCGATAAGCTTTTCCCCATTTAATTTTTGGTGACTCATTGAAAGATACATTTCGTTTAAAAAAGAAATCAATCTAAATTGATTTTGGCAGGTAAAGATATTACCATCTGCGGCAAATGTAGACCCAGTATAAAATTTGTACATTTTTATCATTCTAACGGGAGGATGGTAGTACTTCAGCGGCATATTTGTCGGCCTCCGTCCGTTTACGACAATCGAAATTCCCGCACTTTAGGCCGGGTACGGAAGGTAGCCAGCTGTTTATCGGGCACTTATCGCAAGCTGCCCGCTCAGAGTCATTCAATTTCACGCACCTCAGGCACGGCAGATTGTCAATCCTTTTTCGGGTAAAGCTTTCGCTACTCCCCGCTGGAGGCTATTCCAATCCACATTCTTTGGTGCGGAAAATGTCGACCCTTTTCCGGGCACACCTGTGGTATTCTGCCGGTTGACAGCGATTCCAATCTACGCCTTTTGTACGGGGAATTTTCAACCTCTTTCCCGGCATACCTGTCCCTGGCAGCCCGTTGAATGCAGTTCCAACCGTCGCACTTTAGGTAAGGAAAGCTGTCCGCCCCTTAGAACACCTGTCGTCCAATCACTGCCATCCGACATTCAAATACCCGTTCTTTTGACACCGAAGATTGTCAGTCTTTTTCCAGACAATCAGTTACCCTGGTCACGCCGCCTGGCATCCTTATTCACGCTCTTTATGTCCGGGAAATTGTCAGCTCTTTATCGGAAACACCTGTCGCCAATTCCCGCCGCCCGACTTTCTTGACCTCGGCAATTTTGGTGGTCGGTATTGCCAAACCTTTACCTAGCACATTCGTCGCCTAATTCCTGATACTCGACAACATAGCCCTACATCCATTCTGTCTAGACTTGGTTTGACCACTCAGGAACAGTACGTGACAGCCGTCAATTGCCACGGGGAAGATGTTAAAATCCCCCAGAACCGTGTCACTCACACACACCGATCATTAACCCTTTTCCTGCCAAGTCGGTGAAAATCCGCTTGAAATTCGGTGTAGCTAGAATCTGAGCAGCCACGGCCGTTATCCTGCCAAGGCGGTGGAAATCGGGCTACTTTTTGGTACCCCCTTTCCTGCCTAGTCAACGGAACTACGTGTAGCAAACCCTTGCTCGCGCTAGGGGTCGTTCGAGGACAGGTTTTGGGCGAGGAACGGCGTTTGCTCTCGAAATGGGTTCACAGAGAGTCCAACGACAGGGAAAGGTGCGGAAGCTACCCAGCCAGTCCCCCACCCGGTGGGGGACTGGTTTTTTTTGGGGGGACGAGTAGCGTACTTGGCAGGTTAGCACGTTGACGTATTCTAGCGGAGTTTGGGGTAACTTGGCTCTGAGGCACTACATAGATTGCGGCCGAAATTGACCGTCTCGGCAACGCTAATCTGTAAGGCAACCGCCTAAGACCGCCTCAGCTGGCGGTGCAATTTTTTGCCAATGGTGCGAGACGAAAATCACGGACTTGGTCCTGATTGACGGGAAGTGCGGACGGATTTGACGGACTCGGCTTTCTCGAAGGCAACCGCCTAAGACCGCCTCAGCTGGCGGTGCAATTTTTTGCCAATGGTGCGAGACGAAAATCACGGACTTGGTCCTGATTGACGGGAAGTGCGGACGGATTTGACGGACTCGGCTTGATTAGTCCCTGACATGGAACTGATCCGAACGGACTTGAGCGACATTTGTGAAGGGTAACCACCGCTTTTAACCGACTTGTTACCTTCTCGAAAAGACTACCCACTCAGATGTCGGACGTTGTCGGCTGCACTTGGCTCTAGACGTTCAAGCCGTGCAACGAAACACACCGCCTCAGCCTTGCCATTCAGGAACATGGCCTCAAAATTTGATACCATTGTTCACCGACTTGGCGGCTGCGGTTAGGTGCGTGAACCGTTGTTCACCGACTTGTTACGCCTATGTTGTCCCTGTGAAGTTCGGCTAACGGCCGAGTCTAACGGGAGTTGGCAGACCTGTGTTTGGTTTATACCGTAGTATGACCGACTCAGGTAGAGGTACCTGTCGGTATATTCCGAGTTTTACGCACTCGGGCGTCAATGACGGGTCGTCATCACCGCTGATGACGTAGACGTGCTGGCCACGTTATTTGAAGGAGCCATGTTTGCCCAACGGACGAGGCCAAGACAGCCGTTGACAATTTTGGCATCCTTCATCTTTGACCGCCTTAGTTGGGTAAGCCGCTCGGCAGGCGACGGTTATGACCTAAACAAGCCGCTGAAGCACTGTTCGTTGCCGTACAAGAACGAGACGGCCAGTCCATTACTGCTTAATGGGCAATCTGTCGGGTTGGCTTGTCACCGACTTGGATGACAATACGCCCTGCGCAGGCGTACTTAGAAGGGACATGAGGTTAAAGATACGGGTTTCCCACCCGTACTAAACATGGGCTTGGGCCAACGTCCTTGGTGGCAGGTGCGCATGCCACGTACCCAGCTGGACGGAATGTCAAGTTGAGATGCTAATGACATTGACTATGTTATGCTAAGTGCTCGAGGATTTGCATCGCAAATGAGTATTATTAGCATATCAAATGGTGCGGACAGGCAATTTACATGACGGGTAGGAATGTCAGCGCCGGTTGGTGGACTGATTGCCGTAGGTCCATTATAATAACAGGTGGTTTGCATATATTAACACCCCTGCGTCCAATCATGTCCAGGGCTTTGTTTCCCTGTGGCTTTAAAAGGGAGGGACCTGCTAGTCTGTCGACACTGTTCCAGACATGAGCTTGACGGACCGCAAAAGTTTTCTGAAGGCGAGCAGACGACTGAAGCTCAAAGATGCAGAGTCTCCGGGCGGTAGTGGTAGCGATCGTTGTGATGTCCCTAGTAAACGTTCTAAGAAGTCGGGCAAGAAACGCTCCCGTAAGGCGAAGCCATCTCCGGCTGAAAAACCCAGTGGTAAGCGTAAACGTAAGACCGATCGTTCTGCCGATGAGGATGATGACGGGTCACCGGTTGCCAGTGGTTCTCACCCGGCTGCTCCGGGAGAGACTACTTCACCTGCAGAGACTACATCTGCTCTTGTGGGAGATACTTCACATGCACAGACTACGTCTGCTGCTGCTAGTGAGACAGTGAGTAATGAGACGGCTGATGCCATTGGTTCTCCCCGGCTGCTCCGGGAGAGACACCACCTGTTGCTACTATGAGCCCTCATCCTGCGTCAGGAGAGGTTCCTGTGTCCAGTGCGAAAGAGCTTGAGTCCTCGTCATCAGCAGAGGCTGCCGGGCCCGCCCCTGCCATAGTTTCGTGTGCTGCGATGTCCCCGCCGAAAAAGATAGTGCGGAGGGTTCGTTATCAGGATAGCCCACCTGATTTTGAGCCAGATATGATCCTTGATGCCGCTACGGGCGAGTTCAGGCCCAGACGCCCAGACGACGGTGATATCACCGCTGAGTCCGACTCGGAGGTTGATGAGGATGCGGCAGAGGACGATGACTTTTATGACAGGCAGTATGTAGGTGAGGCAAGCTCTGACGACGATGATGACGTTGCTGCTGTGTTGGCGGAGGACGACACCCCTCCTGTCTGGCGTATGTCGGAGACTACCGATGCTAATATATTTGAGGAGACCGATTTTGACCATGAGAGAGGACCGACTTTCACCTTGCCCAGCCACGCCCGTGAGCTCGATTACTTTTTAAGTTTATTCCAGCTACACTGATCAGATTGGCCAAGGACGAGACTAATAAATACGCCAAATTCCACCAGCGACATATCGCTAGGAAAATAGATAAATACTGGCGTAACGCTGACTACCGAGAGGTGCAGGCGTTCATTGGCGTCTTAGTCTGTATGGGTATCGACGTAAATCATCAGTGGAGGATTATTGGTCTAGCGATCCCTTTCTGAGAAACCAGGGTATTTCTACTGTGATTACCCGCAGTCGCTTTCAGCAGCTTATGCGATACTTTCATCTGGCAGACCCAGAGAACGATCCACGTCGTGATCCTGATGAGGCACGCCGCCGACGTCGGTGTCAGGAGGATCCCCTGTATAAAATCAATCCATGGATGGAGCCCATAGTTGACCGGTGCGTAAATAATTATAAGATGGGTAGAGAGATCTCCATCGACGAGGGCATGGTGCGATTTAAGGGCCGTTCTAAATTTAAGCAGAGATTACCGCATAAGCCTGATCGAGACGGTTTCAAGATATGGCAGCTGTGCGACTCCACCACTGCATACATAGCTAACTTTGCACCGTACCTAGGTGTGAAATATCGGGATCGGACTGATGGGAGACGGCAGGAGCGAGGTGTGGTGAAAAGAATTACGATGGAGCTGGTCCAGCCATTCTGTGGATATAATCACAGCCTATTCTGTGATAGCCTGTTTAGCACGGTCGTTACTGCTAGAGAGCTGATGGAGACCGGGATCTACATGGTCGGGAGTTTCAACCGCCGTAATCGTCGCACCATGCCCCCTCAATTAATTCCGCCGGGTAAGAGGAAGCGCCTTCCTCTGTCTGTTGGGGATATGAAAGCCACGACCAGAACGGACTCTCGTCTTAACATCACTGCTTATCAGGATAGTAACGCTCAGGTGCTGATCTTGAATACGGTCTATCCACCCTTGGAGTGCGTGCCAGTGGGGGAGGGAGACGAGCGGCGACAAGTGCCTCTGTCGCTGTATAATTATCGCCGGTACATGGGAGGCGTCGACCGAGCCAACCAGAAGCGCAAGTACTTTCACACTGGGCGCAAGAACCACAGATGGTGGACATATCTGGCATGTTACCTGATTGATGTTGCCCTGGTAAATGCATATATATGCTTCAAGCATGTACACCCTGATAGTAAGCTGACCCATAAGATGTTTCATCTGCGTGTCGGGAAACATTGGCGGTTATTGTGGGCGATCGCAGCCCAGTGTGAGAGAGGTCGAGGCCACGGTTTCTCTTGCCTCGTACATCAATCCACAAAATCAGCCGATGCACGTTGTCAGCCATTTGGAGGGGCGGCAGAAATGCTGTAAAGTATGTAGCAGAGAGGGTAAGACCACTGCGAGCGGACGACTGTCTGAGACGTCCAAAGGATGTAGTCTGTGCGGGTTCATCTTCACGAGGGCGAGTGTTTTGCGGCTTTCATCATCGCATGATGCTACGAGGTAAGAGGAGCATTGGCGTGCAGACCTCTACTCACACAGCCCCGACGACACCCATCAGCAAGAGAACCCGACGTAAATAACGGACAGGGGACAGCTTCGCCTAACAGTGGCTTGACTGTATTCTGAACACGGATCATGATCACATTTTGAGCACGGTTGTGCCGTTGTTTGTGCTTTACGATCCCGCTGATTGTAAATTGAAACACGGATTATTTTGTACAATCCCCCGATTGTAATCTTTGTAACACGGACCATGCACTCGGACGTCGAGACAGACTCTGAGATTTATTATTCGGCATAATGTAAATTATTCCCGAATAAAATACTATCTATGGATCGCATATTTTCGTTTTGTTTTGTTTTGTTTAGACGGATTATTTTGTACAATTCCCCCTATTATAATTTTTGAAACACGGATCTGCCACCCCGATTGTAATTTTTGAAACACGGACCATGCACTCGGACGTCGAGACAGACTCCGAGATTTATTGTTCGGCATAATGTAAATTATTCCTGAATAAAATACTATCTATGGATCGCATATTTTCGTTTGTTTTGTTTTTACCCCCACTTTCGTTTTTGGCAGATCCGTAAGGACGCTATAGTAATGGATGAACGTGCGTTGTATCACGTGGGAGGGGCACAGCCCAACGGAGGCTGTGCTCGTGCGACGTAGACGTTGTACCAACCATCTGTCGTTGGGGTTAGTGCATAGAGCAGTTGCACTGTCCAGAGCTAAGGTGGTACAAAACTGCACCTTAGTAACAACTGCACAACTAACGTGTTAGGAAACGGTAACACTAACGAGCTAAGTGTTCACTGAACTGGCCAAACTACGTACACGCCTTCCTTCAATGGCGGAACTATGTCGTTGACACTACGTCAAAGCAGACTGCAATGTGCGACTCTTCCAAGTCGTTCAAAGTACGTGGCCAAGTGACACAACCAAGGGGAAACAGGACAGGTTTGAGGGTGCTCCCGCACCCATAGCACTAACCCCTGGGTCTTCTACTAACCCACGAGAGAGGTGACGTTTCCCCGGTGTGGCCGTGCGTGCCGGCGAACGAGCTTTACTTCCGCGAAAGTAAGCTAGAAAAGGGCATAAAAGTGCACGTCCCCCGGGGCAAACAACGCCCGTGACCTCGTCATTTTCTGGACACAACCTCATCAGCGGTTGCCCCTCTATACGGGCATGCAAAAATTTTTGAAGTCTAACACGTATATGGTCGGTAATCGTACCCCGAAAATGCGGTATTTTCCCGCCAAATGCCTGGCAGGAAAGCGTGCAGGAGAGCCTATCTTCTGTAGACACGGAAAAGGGGGCCGGTTTTGACCGACTTGGCAGGATAACGGACAGGGGCGCTCGGCAGGAAAAGGGTTAAAAGATATATTTCCTTTAAAAAAGAAAATCAATCTAAATTGCTGTTTGACAGGTTAAGATATTACCATATGCAGCAAATGTAGACCCAGTATAAAATTTGTACATTTTTATCGTTCTAACGGGAGGTTGGTAGTACTCCAGCGTCATATTTGTCGGCCTCCGTCCGTTTACGACAATCGAAATTCCCGCACTTTAGGTACGGAAGATAGCCAGCTGTATATCGGGCACCTATCGCAAGCAGCCCGCGCTCAGGGTCATTCAATTTTACGCACCTCAGGCACGGCAGATTGTCAATCCTTTTTCGGGTAAAGCTTCGCTACTCCCCGCTGGAGGCTATTCCAATCCACATTCTTTGGTGCGGAAAATGTCGACCCTTTTCCGGGCACACCTGTGGTTTGCTGCCGGTTGACAGCGATTACAATCTACGCGTTTTGTACGGGGAATTTTCAACCTCTTTCCCGGCATACCTGTCCCCGGCAGACCATTGAATGCAGTTCCAACCGTCGCACTTTAGGTAAGGAAAATTGTCCGCCCCTTAGCACACCTGTCGTCCAATTCCTGCCATCCGACATTCAAATACCCTACTTTTGACACCGAAGATTGTCAGTCTTTTAGGCCGCGTTCAAAAAAGTGATGGGGGGGCTGGAGGAATTCAGGGGGGATTCGAAAATTTTTGGGGTAGTCGAGGGGGGGGACTTGAAAGTTTTGCTCTGCCTATAGGGGGGGGGACCTGAAAATATTTTGACTCCCAACATTTTGATGTCGTCCAATGGTTCTAATGTTAGTAATAATTAAACAAAATCTAGAACCGTTTTGTCATATTTTATGTCTTTAATCTCAAAAAAGTCTAAAAATGTATGAATGCCATTAAATTTTCGTAGAACAAGTTGGCCTTGTAATGGGGCAGGAGCTACAACTGTTGATAATTTTTCAATATTTCTATGCAATGTATCAAACACAGTTTCTTGGTGTCTCTCTACACCATGCTGAAAAACACAATATATAGTTTGTCAACAAAGCCCGTTTGTCTAAATATTGGTGATAATTGAATGATGCAAATGCATGGTACACGTAGGCTGTGTTGGCAAGCTGAATACTGGATAGCTCAACATTCTGTAGCGAATAGAACAAGAACACAATTGTATAAACTGAACAAAAATATTGTAAAAATAAAAAGTTAATACAACTACAGCTGTGCTACTACATACTGGCAGTGACAGTGATACATGTAGCTCTGACTCTGATGTAGTTTAAGAAGAGTTTCGGTCATAGGACACTCAATTGACAGTGAAACATACATCTACTTGTACACAAGATCCAGCCAGAGAGCAACACATAGAAGACTAGGGGACTAACAGTTACCATGGATTTTGAATTCTGGCATATGAGAACAATCAAATATTAGAGAAAAAAGATGGGGTCACCATAATTGATCTTATACAAATATACGATGAAAAGTCAGTTTTTCTAAAATCACTTAAAATCAATATATAAAACCATTCATTTCAAGTTCATGCAGTGAATGAAATTTTCACATCTCATTGTACCAATAACACAAAAATAAACTTTGAACAGTAAAGACTCTAATTTAAATGGAAAAATGTGTGACTAAATGGAATCTTTTATTAGTTCCAGAGACCAGCTCTGGAACTGTTAGTTTTTGCTCACTTTCCTTCTTTCTTTCTTTCTTTCTTTCTTTCTTTGTTTCTTTGTTTCTTTCTTTTTTCTTTCTTTCTCTATTTCCGGTATTACTATCATAGAACATGCTATACACAAATTTTACCTTAATTACCCAGAATGCATTGCGACACGCTTATGACGTCATCGCTCAGCTCGGACGGGTTTTACGGGCATTTCTTGCGTGTTTATTTATTTATTTGTTATTCTCCATTGCTCGACTATCATATTGCGTTCAGCTATTAATAATTCTAGCTTTCTTTCGCTTTGTTTTTTGTTGCTTTTTGATTTTATTTTTCTCTAAATACTCGCCGTACGTGGCGCTATACTGTTTCGCCCGAATGCTCATGAGATAACAATGGCGGCAGATTTCGCTCGCATAGAGAGCGAAAAATATGCTTTCCGTAAGTTTACAAGCGCGGCTGGGCACATCGTGTACCTAGGCGAGGTGGGTGTGCTCGAAAACGAAGATCAATGCAAAATTTGGATTCAAAATCGGCTGTTTTGGCGGAGAAACTGCCCGCCGTATTTCTGAGGAGCCACCAGCGGTTTTTCCTATATCAGTCTGCGAGGCCCTGTCACCGCATCGCAACTGCATGCGTTGGCTGCACGTTAAAGCAGCTCAACTTTCCAAGATCAAACGGTCAGTATCTTGTGAAAACAGCGACATTGCAATGAAAATCGTTTTAGTCTGTGCTTTTAATCAATGACAATGCAATTGTGGCCTCGGTTTTCAATTTCAACGGCCTAGGTCCGATCATGGATGTAAAAAATAGATCCCATGGTCCGATGTTTCCTCTCGTCTGATCATCGTCGTAAACCACGCACCTCTTTACGGCAACAACTCAGCGCTACCCGTCAAGCGATTGACTTTTGCGTAGGTCAGCGGAGCGAAAATTATTGCTCTGGCTCGCGAGAATGTCGTCTGATATACATTTCTGTGCGTTGTCGCCCCCGTATGTATCTGTTGCGTTTGTAATCTGTGGACTGCCTCGCTTTTAGTTGTATTATGGTGTTTACTGCTAGCAGCCCTAACTATAGGTACGTGCTTGAATATTAAAATCCAAAGCACTCTTTCATTCTGCACCTATCTTTGTCACACATTCTCTTGTTTCTTCCGCTGCTCTGGTCTCTGGAACTTCGCTTTTGCTTGCAAATGCTTTCTAGTTTTTTATCAAATTTGCCATTATTACACCCAATTTCTGAGATTAAAACATTAATTTCATGGAATATTTTAACCTTCCAGTATTGTCAATTTTGAGAAACATTTTATAAGTGGCATCTAAGTTGTATATGTCTTGTACTTTTGAAAAAAAAAAATTGGTAGGTCACTGTGCTCATTTTGTCACAATTTGGTTAAACGAGCGAGGAATACACAATTTTCATACTCTCTCATGATTGTCATTTTGTGTGCTTTTCAGCTGGTGCCATTGAACTGGCCAGAGTTGGATAAACTCAAGTCGGCTTTGACTGAGAAATCCAAAAAGATCACTGATGCATTTGAAAATGAATCAATTTAAGAACTTGCCCTAGGTATATGGCTCTACAACCTGCTGATAAGAGAGAGTGTTGAACATTTGCGTGCAGAACGACACATTACTTTTTTTTTACTCTGCGTGCATTCCTAATAAATATGCGGTTATATGGTAATTTTGGGGGGACTTGAAAATTTTTGAGGGTATTGAGGGAGGGACTTGAAAATTTTTGAGGGTATTGAGGGGGGATCTGAAAAAAAATAAGATTTCAATCGCGATTCCTCCAGCCCCCCCCCCACCATTTTTTTTGAACGCGGCCTTACCGGACAATCAGCTTCCCTGGTCCCACCGCCTGACATTCTCATTTGTGCCTTTTGTACGGAAAATTGGCAGTTCTTAAACGAATACACCAGTCGACGTCGCCAATTCCCGCCGCCCGACTTTCCAGTCCTCGGCAAGTTTACTGGTCGGTATTGCCAAACCTTTAACCTAGCACATTTGTCGCCTAATTCCCGATATAAGACAACATATACATCCGTATTGTCAAGACTTTGTTTGACCACTCAGGAGCAGTACGAGACTTTCTATCAGCACGGCCGTCAACTGCCCCAGGGTGAATAAAGAACAGTGCCACTCAAACACAGCAATAGTCATTATCGCCATTTAATTTTTGCTGACTCTTGAATGATAAATTTCGTTTAAAAAAGAAAATCAATTTAAATTGATGTTTAGCAGGTATAGATATTTCCATCTGTGGCAAATGTAGACGCAGAATAAAATTTGTGTATTTTTGGCTTTATTTACATTTTTTACGGGGTGGGGGTTGTTCTTTGGTGCGGAAACTGTCGACCTTTTTCCGGGCACACCTGTGGTCTGCTGCCTGTTGACAGCGATTGCTATCTACGCGCTTTTTGCACAGGGAATTTTCAACCTCTTTCCCCGCATACCTGTCCCCGGCAGCCCATTGAATGCAATTCAAATCGTCGCACTTTATGAAGTACGGGGAATTTCTAGCCATTTAATTAGCACACCTGTCGTCCAATGACTGCCATCCGACATTCAAATACCCGTACTTGTGGTACCGAAGAGTGTTAGTCTTTTACCAGACAATCAGTTACCCTGGTCCCCTCGCTAACATTCTTATTCACATACTTATGTACGGATAATTGTCAGTTCTTTCTGGTTTAATAATATGAGTTATAATAACCTTACTATTATACATCTACCATCGAGAACAATAGACGATTTTCAAGTTCCAGCATGCATTGCGGCGGATGTTACATCGAATGCGGAAGTAGGGACACAGAAAGAAACTAAAGTAAAGTCCTGGTATTTGATTGCGTTTTCATTCTGTTTGAAATTGTCGGAAGAAAAAAAAGCAAGATATTGAGTAACACTCTGACTGACTGATTGATTGACTGATTGATGCACATAAATTCTGCATATTTTATTTGCTTTCCAAGGCTCCGGCCTATTTGCGAAGGGGTACACCGAATGCTAGATTACTAAACTGTAAATACAGAGGTAAATGTCTTTAATTTGTTTATCTTTTCTGCAAATAAAGAAAAATATTCAAATACAGATTGTTGTAATTAAGATGTACAGATAAATTCCTTTCTACGTCTGCCTTCTTCCATAGCCAGTGGCTCATACCATATGTTAATGTTTTTGAACATATTGAAATTTCAACACCCAAAAACCTACCCTAAGTTATTCAAATGATATTCTTTTGCTTTCAATTTATATATTGTCGATATAATCAAAGACCCTAGAGAAAACTATACTGCCACGTAAAACTAACGTGCATATACACACGTCTATGGAGAGCGTACAGGTGCAAAGCGGAATTGGAGCAAACGACCTGGGCTATGACCTAAACGTAGACGATGGCATGTGAGCGGAAGTACCGAGGGTCGCAGGAGTGAAACAGGTATGTAGGCCAGGTTACTAGGAAGACATCCATGACCTAAATAACCTTCACGGACAATAGACGCGCTATTATTGGCAAAGGCTATTTGTAAACCCGTGGTGTCATGAACCAGGAACAAACGCACAGAGAAATCAAATGGCTGGATTTAAGTATTGCAAGATTGCTATCATATTAAGTGCCTTCTACGTCTGCGTGTTTGGTAAGGAGTCTTATTTTATATCTGGCATATTACATAGTCTTTAATCTTCGATGCAATGTGTATATTTTTGCAGATTTTACTATCTGACTGTTGCCGAAAGCAGACATGCAGGCTGCAGTATGAATTATCATTTGAAGATCACTTTGTGATTTCAATAACCTTTGTCATGGATTAATATTTAGGGCTTGGTTGAAAACTTTTGACCGAAAACCCATACCGTTTAAAGTTTTGCATTGGTTTGGAGAAAAGGTGTGTTATTTTGACCGTGATAGAAGAACGTCCAATCTGAATACATTCTGTCGGTTACCTGTGTCGTTTCAGATGCCGAGTGTTCTGTAAGAGTTAAACAATCTGCACTAAAATGCCGACTTAAAAATCATTGATAGAAGGATTACATGCTGTATAGGTTATATTATGAAATAGAAGTGAACAGATTTTTTATCATTACTGTGTATATTAGTATCTAATAATATCTAATCTAATAAATAGGCGACAAATATTTTAGTGTTACTAGCTTTTATTTAGTTTAGTTTTGACATATTAACAAAGTTGCTCACGTATCCGTCACTCCTTGTTCAGCTGCCGATACATCAATAAAATCCATGATATTCATCGACTTAATGTGTGCATAGAACCCCGCACTGTCTATGATTTGTGGTTCTCTTAATACTTTTACATGGAGACATACGGTTGCTCTTTTATGGTGTGTTCTTCCGATTTTTATGTCCTTCCTTGTTTGATTTGCTGATTAAATTGTATTCTACGTTTGTTCCGCTTTTAAAGTAAATATCTACATGCACACATAGTATTCTCAGTAACTACCTATCACTTGCATTCACAGGCAATTTTCCTACAGTGAATGGCCCTTCAGACATAAGTATTGTGAGCGGTAATACAGCAATACTAGAATGTACAGCCACTCCATTTTCAAGCCCCTATGCCATAACATGGAAGATTGGTGACAGCAACGATGCCCTGTTTTCAATGACAGGTTCTGGTTATGTTTCTATTGGCTTGGCTTATGATTCAAGTAAACACTCAGACTGGTTCGTTGACACAAGTCAGACAAACCACTATGATTTACATATACCAAACGCTAACATTGATGATGAAGGAAGATACTTTTGTGGACCAATAAATGTAAGACCTGGCATAGATCCCAATCATAATGGTTACCTGAATATCATTGGTAAGCATCACAGCTGAGTTCCATAACGCTAAGCTAAATTCTGCAAAGTAGATGGATAATGACTACCCATAATGTCATGAATGGCACATTCATGTCATGATTGTGCCAAATCACGTGACCAGGTGCATATATTGAAATATTGATATATTCCAACGAAAAATATTTAACGTAAAATGGTTAGTTAAAAATATAAAATGGCAAATAAGCTTCTTAGCAAGAAATCTGAAGTGATGTGTTTAGGGTCAGGTATTTAGTAAGATGAGTCACTTCGATAGGTATTCTTGTTCAATTTACAGAACACACGACAAAAGATTGTGACTATAGCGGCTGGAATATTGGATATTTATAAATATATAAATTTTGTAGGGCCCAAGATCTGAACATGTATGAATTTGTTAGTAAAATCAACAAGTTGTCAAAATTTCAATCAAAATCTGACAATGTACGTTGAAAAGCTACCCTTTTCAATTCGGGCATGCCTGGTACGAGGAACTGTGCCTCTTTATAAATGTACTTGAGAGTTCATGATGTAGACTTTATGTGAGTAAAATCAGTTCCTGTTATACTCTTTCCAAATAAAATGCAATCTCCATCACTGAAATATGGGAGGCTTTATACAGTCTGTATATGGAACTCAAATTGTTTTTGGTTTTTTGGGGTTTTTTTGTTGATGCCGATCTTATTCGCCATCTTATCTTCATATTTCCTTTATTTTCAAAGACTCTGGTTCATAATTTAAACATTCGGTAACTCGTCAAAAAATATAATGATGTCACCGTTACAGTATAACTTTTACTTTTTCCTGAAGGAATTTTTACAGTATTTACATTAAAATTCGAATATCACTGTTTTTAAAACTTTCCTATGTAGGCAAATGACAAGGGCTAGTTTGTTCTCATTTGTTAAATACGCTTATTTTTCAGTTGCTCCAACTACAAGACCTCAGCTGAACTATAATCACGGATCGGAAGTGAAGGTTGTGGATTTACACCAGCATACATTTACATGTACTGTCCGGGGTACAAAACCACCAGCTACAATCGAATGGTTCTTAGAGGATGTGAAGTTACCTACAGTTAATCAAACAGTGAAACCAAATGCTGACCCAAGATTGTCAGATGCAATCAGCAACTTACATATCACGACTACCCTAGGCGATCACGACGGCAAACAACTTACATGCATAGCAAGTAATGTGGGTTCCATTGATCCCGTCGAATCATACGTAACACTTACTGTACAAGGTATCTCTCTCTCTCTCTCTCTCTCTCTCTCTCTCTCTCTCTCTCTCTCTCATACACAAACACATGCAAACGCGTACACACATACATACGTACGTACGTACGTACGCATACATACATACATACATACATACATACATACATACATACATACATACATACATACATACATACATTGCTTTTAATATTGGCTGAAGGTAAGGAAGGGAATGATAGAAGAATGTACTTAACCTCTTTTACAAAAAAAAACATAAAATGCACATTCTTGAAAAGAGATATCCATATATCTTGAGTTTTGATATTTCCTGTCGGAAAATGCTAAGAAATCCAGAACATGTTGCTTATGACATTAGACGTCTCATTTTCCTTTTTGAAGAAATGTCTTTCAAACGGGCCGTATTGATAGTTCTGTAAACAATTAGAACATATAGACATGTCAATGTGAGGTCACTGTGAGGACAAGAATGTGAAACATTAAACAACGATGCCCTAAAACACTTACGTAGAAGTATCACTTCATGTTTGGAACAGATCACGTGGCTGTTTCAGTTATAACAAGTCCTGTGTATTTATACAGCTTTGACAAACCTAAAATCTTATTCCTTTTGCCAGTACCACTTCCGGCCAGTCCGACGATTTCAGACAAGAACTCAATGGGATATGCATCTGGTGATACAGTAGACGTTTCGGCAACTGTACAGCATTCCTTTACGTGTATTGCTAGCGGAGCCAAACCAGCAGCGTCTATTGAATGGTATCTAGGATTATCAGAACAAACAACTGACATCTCTGAGACATCGACAGAAAATCCATCTGGCAGTAAACTGCACGAAACAACTAGCACCTGGGTTTTCACACCACAATGGAAAGAAGAACACAATCAACAAGTAAATTGTAGGGCAAAGAATGAAGCAAACACTGTGTACTTGTCCACAAGTGTAGCATTGAATCTACTAGGTGTGTTTGTCTTATTTCTCAAATTAAAAAATCTAACTGAAGATAATGGATTCTTGATTTTCAGTATTAATTTGAGTTTATAGACCATGCCGTATTAAGTCTAAGCAATGATTTGAATCTTATTGCATTCAGTGAAAAATATCTATCGCATTTGTCCACTTAAGTTTCCTTATCTAAACCGACTGAAAAAAGACAACTTGAAAAATTAACTCGATTATCTAAGACAAAGGTAATCTTAACAACAGGGCATTCAAATAAAAAAATATAACTGAACTTCAAGGCATACATTGACAAGCCATGAGTACTTTGCCATCTATATGAAACTTATTTCCTTGGAAAATGTACTAAATGTAATTTTCCTATTATCAGTAGGAAATCTCGAACCACACATCGAAAACTACCACCGTGGTGACATTGTGAAGGTAACGCGTAACAAAGCTTCGCATCTATCATGTACGGCCACTGGTAGACCAGCACCCACTATCCAATGGCTGTACGGTACTGTGGTGAGACAAGGCCAAGATGAATTTCCAGTCGACAATGCTGAAGACCCTGATCTCAAAGATGTGACAAGCCAGCTTACTTACACACCAACCCTTGATGATGAGGGTAAAACTATTAAATGTAAATCAGATAATGATGCTGATACAAAACATCAGGAGACAAATATTTACCTCGAAATTCAAGGTTAGTAAATTCAATGCCACGACATTCTTTGCCTTCCTCCAAGTCTGTGGACATATAAATGTCAAAAATAATAAATTAAAGGACTAAACAGACTGTCTATGTCGCGTTAAGCGGTAGGCTGTGGCGTTCATCGTGGGATGAATGTTTTGGCCCACAGCAACTACTGCCAAAGCCAGGTGACTGGGGGTCAGTCTACGATATTCTTCGACAAAACATATGCGTGAGCAAGCAACGTTTTGTTTTTCTGACTGTGACGCACCATTGAAAACAAGATTTGGAACATTAGAGTAATACAGATAAATAGTCACAAATGTCGTAATGGTGATGTTGAGAACACCTAGTATACTGATAGTATGTACAGATCTAGAACTGCATTCAATCAACAAGCATTACAACAGTGCAAGTCCATGATGAGTACTTTAACCCTTTTCCTGCCAGACAGTATCACTTCCCCATCAGCCAAGTCAGTAAACAGCGGTATTGAGCCAAAACATGACGTATTTTCACCCACTTGGCTTGGTCTGTTATAGCATCTTTAGTCCAAAAAAATCAAGTTTACAGTATTTATGTTTTCAACAGCTTTCAAATGTACAGTATTATGTTTAAAATACACCATATGGAATATGTTGTGTTTCATTAATTTTAACCATCTTGACCTGATGGTGAAATATAAACTTGGCAGGAAAAGGGTTAACATGCTACATGCAAAGATCAAGAAACTGTAGTAGAAATGTAAATATGAAAACACAGTACAAGGCCAAAAGCAAAGAATAGGGTCCAGGCTACATCCACTGTTGAAATATTCAACTTCAAGAATTTAGAGACTTTAAATAAGTTCACTGTTATATGCAAAATATCATAACGATATGATATAGATTTGATGTTCACTATATGACATGCAATGTATCTTTTTAATCAGC
This sequence comes from Ptychodera flava, assembly GCF_041260155.1. Lineage (NCBI taxonomy): Eukaryota > Metazoa > Hemichordata > Enteropneusta > Ptychoderidae > Ptychodera > Ptychodera flava. The sequence goes on from NC_091928.1 coordinate 3,074,897, forward strand.
GATCCCTACATCGGTAACAGTATTGCCATATGGATCATCTGACATTATCACTCTCACCCATGATGTGGAGGAAATATTCACGTGCATTGCAATCGGAGCTAAACCTAAATCATCAATACAGTGGTACATTGGCGATGAAGAACAGACGGCGGAGAGTGAGACTTCAAGACATAACCAGCAAGATCCAAGACTCCAAGACACAATAAGTACATTCAAACTAACGCCATATTATGAACAGCATCAAACAGATCACTGAAATGTCAAGCAATAAATGAGGCTACGGTTAGAGATCAAGCAAATGTGGCAGAATGGAAAACAATGAATGTACAGAGTAAGTAGATGGAATAGTTTCGACAAAAACTAGTCAGAACACTAATATAACTCAAACTTTATTAATCTTATTATTCCAATCTAAATATTCCTTATCAACATTGAAAATATTTGTTATGCTACATTATGAAGAGATGAAGTAATGAGATTAAGGTAGTACGCGCTTTGCGCCTCAAAGAATTTTTCACCAATTCTCTTACCAAATCAAGAAAAAAATCAGGGGTCACAGTGCTAAGTCTGATACCAGAGAAACTAATTACCTTACATTTACCGATATTTGAAATTCAAAATTGCCGCCATCCCTGTGTTAACTGTACGTAGAAAAAGAAATTTTCGATTTTCGATAAACTAAGACATTGAAAATATTTCTTACCCAAAGAGCTTTAAAATGAGCCACCAATGTGTGGTTGAACGAAAAGAATTGTAAAAATGAGATTCCGAATATTTGTCCCCGAGGCGTATTCTACCTAACACGGAATCACTTATATTGACCCAAGAATTTGTCCTTAAATTGAAAATAATACAGCATCGTTTGTGAATTATAAGCGAAATTCACTTAGTTACTGTTATTTTTAATGTAAGAATCAAATGGGTCTTAATTGCTCTCTGGCAGCTCTCATTTGCTTACTTTTGTAGTTTTACATTTTCTGGCTAATCCATGTATTTAAGCGCAAAAGGGAACTCGTCACTACAAATTATGCATACTATAATCCTTCAACTAATGGTTTTCGTTCATATGACCTTCTTGAATAATCCCAGGCTTGTACAATCCATGATGTTTATAGGCTGATTATTTGTCTTGCCAGATAGTTATCACCCCCTCCCCTTCATTTTTTTCTCTCAATATTTTGACTACAGCATTGAATATGCAAAGTATATAAACATATAATCCATGGAAGTTTTCATTGTTTGACATCGTCGACTAAGTTATGTTTTTTTCCGCGGAACCGTATCACGTCTCGCCTTCGCCTCGAAGTTATAGTGCTTCGTCAAATGCGTCACTCGTATGCGATGACGTCAAACAACAACAAAAAACAAACGTAGGATTATATGTATTAATTGACGTATAACAAACGTCTGATTGCTTCTTTCTAAAGGTTCTGTATTGTTCTACCCTCATTTTTTGTCTGCTTATACTTATTTCAATCCAAACAGTTTCTTTCAGCAGTTTAAGCTTCGATACATATGACAACGGTGACAACATCGTAGTCACAGCTGATAAGGCTACAACGCTGATGTGTATAGCCAGCAATTCCTACCCATCAACAAATATCAGGTGGTGTTTAGCAGATCAGGACATCACCAGTAATGCAACTGATATTATCACATGGAATATGGATGGAACAATGAACACAACAAGTAGCCTTGTGTTGATACCAAGGAAAGACATGTTTGGAAAACCGCTGTACTGTGAAGGCAATAATGTCGTGCAAATAATACCACGTAAAATAGGCCTATTTGCCATAGTGCAGTGTACGTATTTGTTATAATTCTATCACACTTACAACGCACCCTTTGGGAAGTAGAAAATGAGCTGCTTACAGACCGCGGAGCCAGAGATGAATTAAGTACGCATAATGTTGAATTGTTGAATCGTTGATTTCTTCTCAAAGCCGATGTCTTTTCAACGAAACGAACGAGCACTAAGTCTGACTGCAACTTTCGGACGTTCACTGTCTTATATTTTTATATTATTGATATATTTCGATGACTGAAAAAACATAAATGTTTAATGTGCATCTAGTTTTAAATGATTTTCAAGAGATGTGGAGTCGGTAAGCAGCATTATTACATACAATTGGTTGACACAGTATCGATAATTTATCCACTTTAGATCCTACAAAGATCCTTAATAAAGATCAGGACAAGAGTTCAGCACACCAAGGCCATAACGCGACATTACTTTGTATTGCAAGTGGTTTCCCTATGCCAAAAGTTAGTTGGTATACAGATGTAAACGGCGTTTTAACGGAACTAGTGAACGGTATCGATAGAATCACAGTGGTTGAGGAAAGAAATTACACCGGTAGATACATTAGAAGTTTGCTCTATATAACATACGTGCAACCATCGCAAGATTACACAACCTACAAGTGTATAGCGGAAAATATAGTTGGAAATTCAACTCATGACATCATTTTAACTGACACAAGTAAGTATATACGGAATACATTATCTCAAACATAACAGTCACGTTCATATAGAACACACTCGCAAAGCAAAGTGAAGAAAGTTTGTAATATAAAACTGATAAAACGATTTCTGGAAGAAGTGTCTTGATTTATTGCTGACAGGAATCGTTTAATTCCTATTTGATGATTAAAGTTCTAAGAACTCAATCTGGAGAACAATTTATTATTCTGCAAATGAGAAACACACACGCTTTGCTTTCTATAAAAAACCAACGATACATGAAGGACAGTGATGACTTTGAAGCATGAACTAAGTAGAAGTAGGTCATTATCCTAGTATGGCCTGTCTGTCAACCATGGCCTACATTCGTATTCGTATATCGTAATTAATTAAGGCAGTATGTGCCTCGAAAGTTAATGATTTAAACTTTTACTCAAACTTTCCTCAAGGAACATTTCATCCATTGTCTTTCAAAATCAAGAAGAAAAATCGGGGGGGTGTCACCGTGCAAAACTGGTACTAGAGAAACGAATTACTCAAGATTTACCGGTATTTGAAATTTAAAATGGCGGACAGCCCTATGTTAACTATATGAAGGAAAATTGAATTTTCGATTTTTGAAAATTTGTTAGACGATGAAAAGTTTGTTACGTCAGGAGCTTTCAAATGAACCGCTACAAATGGTAGATCAGAAAAGAATTATAATTGCCAGGAGATGCTTTCTACCCAAATCGATTCAGATGTATACACCGTGTTGATAATTCAGGATTTTTACATTTTATAGGAGAACCTGACCCACCAACGGATATATCAGTTATTGAGGTTACTTGGGAAAATATTACTGTTACATGGACAGCTGGATATGACGGAGGCTTTCCACAATACTTTGTCGTAGGGCGTCGAATGTCTGGTACAGGAGATTTCGATGAGTCACAAGCGATACATGAATCTCAGTACACATTGACAGAACTGCAACCTGAGACTGCGTACGATATTTACATCAAAGCAAAAAATAACATCGACTGGAGTCAGCCATCAGAAACAATCGTCGTGGTCACTTCTGGTAAATTTGTTTTTTTCCCTACTTGTTCTGTACGTCTGAATCCCTAGTTTTGTTTCTAATTTAACAAATTCAATTTCCCTTCAGCAATACCATTGTCTCCACTAAATCCACCAAGTGGACAAAGCAACACTGGTATCATAGCTGGTTTAACAACGCCACTGATACTGTTGATGGTCGCCTTTGTCACCGTGCTGCTGATACTATTGAGAAAGGGTATAATAGGAAGAAAAGTTGTCAGAGAAGATGCGTTGAGCTGGATTATGTCAATGTAGCAACCCAACAAGGTAATGCATGCTCTATTTCAATGATAGTTGTTTATACTGTCAAGCAATTCATCGCACGAAAGGTACTCATGTCGACGGAGAGCCTCTTCATTCATATCGCCTGTTTTGTGAAACAGAGACAGTAAAACTCATGGGCAGGCAAATAATCAGACAAATGTTTATGGACCAACAGAGAGCAATGGATAAACGTTATGGTGTTTCTGTATCTTGGACAAAATATATTCTGTTTCATCGACGATTTTATTGCAGAAGTGGATAAGCGATTAGAAGCAACATATGAAGAAATTCCCCAGAGCTCGTCGAAGGGAAAATCATCTGCTGGTGGTTTACAGAAAAAGATGGTAATACGTTCAGTGTCTGCAATTGTAAATTATGTTTATTATTTCAATATAAGAAGCAGCTAATGAATTTCAACGATGTCATTCGTCTACATCAAGTACATTAACTCGATCAACCCTTTCAAGTATACAATTATTGTAAATTCCAGTAACTCAACAATATTTGCAAAGACCTTTAATAATTTTATCACGAAAAAAAGATAAGAGACGAAACTCTTTGACTTATTCAGCTGAGATGTTTAGGTGTCCTAGAAAGTCACCTGCACGATCGAGAGTTACGGGAAGTGGATAACTTGATTTCCTATTCAATCACTGTATATCGTAAGCACCGAGGTGTGTTCTCTGTTTTATCTCAGGACAAGGAAAATGACACGTATATGGATCTTGTTCCGGATAATTTCTCTGAAAACGTTTACATGAAACCCGACAGAGATGTACGTTATGTGAGTATAATAAGTTTTAGTACAACACCTTACTCATGAATACAATGCGCTTACCATGTTATCACATAACACAGGCACTCGTGGGCTGGGTAGTCTGCTTGATCAATTGATCACGTAGTCGTTGCTTTTCCCTCCACCACAACTATACAATACATGGACGGCAAGGCAAGACTACGCGATCGATCGATCGATCGATCAGGCAGGCTACCTGCAGCCCACGAGCACCTGTGTCATATCTTCATGTGCACATGTAAAGCTATGTATCTAAAATCAACTGAGAAAATGTGCATAAAGTTCAAATTCTTTCATTTCTCGGTGTAAGTTTGTCGATGTCGTTCTGCAATTCTGTTCCCTTTGTGGTGTTCAATTTTTTCCACCGGACCGTCTTTCGGTAGAAATATAAACAACATAGAAACACAGTTTAACTATCATTATTTCACGAATTAAAGTTGTTCGGGTTACGAATGCTCATACTGTTGCACTCCACACTCCAATGCAAATACAGGGGGTAAATGTACGCTTGGATGAAAATAAAGTTTGGTCCCGTCAAACTCGATTGGAACTCATTTGGGATATGGATCTCAGATTTTTCAACAGTATTAGGTGCTATATATTGGAATGTTGCAATATTACAAATTACTCATAAAAACAAGTGTATGACTTAAAAAGAAAAGCAGATGAGCTTACATTTGCAGATTAAAACAAGCTTACTTCACCATCCCATTATCCCGAATTAGTTCCAGTCATGTTGCAATAATTTTATTTATTAAAGCAAAATAACAACCACGCTGTTGCCAAACTGCTAAGGGACTCAATCAGTTTTGTCGAATTCAAGAAAATGATGAGAAAAATAGAAAGATGGGAACGTCAATTCTAATGAACCAAAGTAGGCATACAAAATAGGCTTTAACAGTTTCGCATTTTTCTTTTTTTTTGCCCGAGTTTGTTCATAAAATGATATCGTTCGCACATATTGATTTCAAATACCTAAAGATCCATTAGCTGTAACTTTCGTCATTTTTATTTAATTTGTTTTTTCTGTGTATCATTTGCAGTTTCTGGTTTGAATCCCTGAACAATGGAGAAATTCCTAATATTAGCTCATAAATATACCCTATATGAGTATAATCTGCATTGTTATTGTTTAAATTATGTATACAGGTCCGGACTATAATACATTATCAACAATAACAATGGCCATTTCACATACACAGGCTGTGTTGGCAAGCAGGACACCGGGCATTGGTCGTGATGATAGGATTATAGTAAAATTCTGTAGTTGATACATTGAAACAGAGTAGTAAAAATTAGTAAAATGTTACAGCTAATGTCCCTTTAAGTGAAATAACGAACCAATTAACGAAAATATTAAACAGATAATCATTAAATGAATAAATAACAATGCGTCTTTTATTCATAAAAGAACAAGGAGAGTACGTACACTGACTTGTCTCCTAACAAGAGAAGCGATGGAATTTACATGAAAATTGGACAAACTGCGTTCGAATTCCCACGTGAAATGATTACATACGTAATGTACTCTGGAGTGGAAAAACACATCAGATAGCTGTAGCAAAGGCTTGGAATATTGGTGGTAGGAAAGGTATAACTGAAGTAGCCGTTAAAAAGGCGAAAGGTTTGTATTTCATGACTGAATAACTTTTAATATGAGAATCTCATCAATGTTGCTATGCAATTTTACTTTCAGCCTACCTTTTATTTAAACCTTATTGTCTGAATAATACAAATCATGATACTTGTAAACACCGTCTCTATGAGTTGCTATGTGTTTATGTTCCTAATCACATAAACCCGACTTCATGCAGTTTATGATAATGAAACGACATACACCAAAGCAAAGATGGTGGATGAAATGTCAGGAAATTAACCAAACATGTCAATCATTTAGTTTCCCAATTAAACTCTTCTAGATGGAAGCAACTCCGATCAGGAAGCTGATATTCTCAGAGAAAGCGTCTTAATGAAAAACATACCCAGTCATCCTAATGTTGTACAATTGCTTGGAGTGTGCACTGAGTCAGGTATGTTTTTATAATATTTGCATAAATATGGCAAATGAAAATCTTTAAAGTATATCTGCTAGAGTAGACATATTTTTCTTATAACAAGTAAACAAGGAGCCTTGCAATTAAAACTAATTCTTTTAATAAAAATGGATTTTGCGCTCGTAGTTAGGTGAATACCAGTCTGGATCGTAATGCTTTCAGTAACTGAAGCTGACGTACCAAGATGTTGATTGTCGCACCATTTTAAATCTTTATTACGAGATGGCAACGTGATGTTTTATGTCTGAAATTCAAATCGTCGTCAGTGTACATTCTATAAAAAATTTATAATTTTCTAAACTTACATGACTAGAAAATTATCATCATTATTCAGTGGTCATCACATGGAAATTTCCGTCAGTCGTTGATTGTTTCTTAAGATACAACAAAATCACACCATGGAATATCCCGTCTCGATTGTTCTCATTTAAGTTTTACCAATAATTAAAGGTGTGACACTGTCTCCTCATACGATCTTGAACCAACCTTCACAGGCGTTGCTCACGTGAGGGATGCTCCGAGATAAAATGTTTACAACAGAGGGCATTAATTACATCAGTATGCAAACATGTACTCAAAATATTAGCTGTATGAATCATAGGGCAGAGGTAAATATATCATTTATCCCCGTATTATTTTGTCTTTCTCGAATGGTAGCACCAACATTTATATTGCTGGAGTATTTGATACAAGGAAATCTTTGGTCAACAATAGAGGAAGTTCGTTCCAAATTTACAATAACAAGAAATACGAGATTTTGACCGAGAAACAGTTATTATCATTTACCCTCGATATTGCAGAAGGAATGAAACATTTGGAGGAGCTAGGGGTAAGCTTATGGTTTGTGAATTTTGTTGTTTTTTCTCTGGAATAATCACTCTACGTACGTACGTATGCATGTAAGTATGAACATAGTATGAACGTGTGTATCAATCTAGTAGCCATGTTGGCCTACACCTTATTATACTACACATGTGTCTGTAATGGAGTTTCGGTGAACAGCAAGTTTCGGTACGATGTGGCGTCTGACAACATTGACACGGAATAAAATGACTTTTACTGATATTGGACGCTATTGGACAATTGACCTTAAAACAAATTTACGTTAATACAGGGAAAACAAGACGGGATTTCAGAATGTTGTTGCAAACATTTTACATCTAACTATTTCACTTCACAAAGCGAAAAATGGTCAGTTCAAAACCTGTGAAGCTATAGTATGTGAAATTATACTGCTGAACTACCGGTACAATTCTATTCCGGGTTGACCTTTTGTTCTGTGCGCTTAGCTGATACTCTGAATGGGTTCCCAGTCTGTTCATGATCGTGCGATGAAGTGTACGACAGGGCATTCTCAAAACGCTTTAATTTTGACTGGTAAAATTGGAGTAAAAAAGGTAAACAATAATATGGTTATTCACAAAATACAGAGATTTATGTCCTTGTACATTGTACGCTTTGGTATTGTCCTGGACAGTTAGATACGTCTCAGACAACATCTGCTGTACCAAGTACTCGGACATCAATTTCAATATTTTGTGAATAACCTTATAAGGTTGTTATGGGCTAGCTGTTATTAGGCTGCATTTCCAAATACTGAGGGGTTGGGTGGAGGAATCGCGATTGAAATCTTATGTTTTTCAAATCCCCCTCAATGATGGACCGTGACGATGAACCAAAAATGCCTCTTTTTCTATGAACGTGCAAAACTCGGGCAGATAGACCAAGCATTCAACACGTCAAAGGCCCGTGCACTATGAACAGCGGACTGTCAAGTTTTTGAAATTACCGATGGGATCTTATAGCCCATATATCTTATAGTATCTTATAGTCTTATAGATTTTATCCATTGTTTCGTTTTATCATTTTCAGATAGTTCACAGATACCTTTCTCCAAAGCACATCCTAGTGGACTGGTCTTTACACTGCAAAATATCCAACTTCGGATATGCATCTAATGTCATAGATAGTGCATCCTTTATGGCAAAGGCTGAGGTATGTAATGTTTGCATAGAAGGAGCTGATATCATGATATTTTCATTTTTTTCTCGCAGTTAAAAGGTTCCTCAATATGTGCCATCGTCATCAAAGGAATAGCTATCATAAACCACAATTCAATGTCAGGACATGTTATATCGTATTCTCCATATTTCAGGGAAGCTGTCCTGAGAGGTGGATGGCGATTGAATCCCTGGTTGACCTGAAGTTTACATCAAAGTCAGATGTCTGGGCGTTTGGCGTCGTCCTCTGGCATACAATGACCTTAGGTAAACCTTACATAGCTCACGTGGGACAAATCTTTTTTGACTTATACACTGTAATTTAAGTCTCTTAAAATTTAGTTTGAGAGTGTTTGACTGGTAGCAATGTCGAGAAACTAGAAACGTGTTTCTGAACATCTGTTGACCAATCATTGCTGAAATTTTGCACAAGTTGTCATATCTATAGACTCTATTATCTGATCTAGTGTTTTGCAGATTTATTATGGAGTGTTTGAAATATGCACAATGTATTTTATTTATTGAAGTCTTGCCGATCGAGTTAGCTGCAAATGAATGGATTGTTCACTTCGCAGTAGTAATTTCTGAACAATTATCTGTTTAATCACATTATATTGTTTGATTTTGTACAAGTTAACGTAAAGCGCTTAAAGCATGAACACAGAAGTCCTCAGATGTATTTTAGGCAGAAATTTTGAAGATTTTCGGAACAAAGTGATATCTTTTAATCATACAATAAATCTTCCTTACTGACATTTATTCATGTAAAGTACCATTTCTTTATGAAGTCCACCATGAAAAATGAGGAAATTGTGTCCATTTTCCCATTCCTGGAGCCCAATTTCGCACTAAATCCCCTTTAATAATATGTTATAAACCAAATAAATGAAATCTATTTTTATAAACTATTCTCCACTACAAAGGTGAAACTCCGTATGCATCGATCAACTTGATTCACCTCGCGGAGAAGTTAAATGCGGGCTATGAACTACCAAGACCGCCGATATGTGGGCAGAAGTTGTGAGTGTCTTCTGACTTGTCATAAAGCCAATTTAAATATTTTCAGATATATGCTATTAATTGTAGAGTATTCGTGCTATGAATACCGTTTCAGAGAAAATGGGTTTTACTTTACACTCCAGGACCAAAAGAAAATTGTTTGTAACCACTTGACGCTTATTGACATCACATATATCAAGCTTTCTAGCAAGTTCTATGTCCTTGTGTTTTCATTTACGGTATAAATTATGGCTTCACCTTTTCTCCTGTAGGTGTGATATGATAAAGCAATGTTGCCAAATATCGCCGCTTCAGAGACCGAAATTTGAAGAATTAGCCTCAGCGCTGAATACATACACCAATACCGCAAAGGTAAGCTGTAAAAATGTTGTTTACATGAGACAAATTCAAAGGAACATTAACACTTCTACAAAACAATAAGCTTATGGTTAGTGGTAATTAATCTACTTCCGGTTTTTGTTTTTTCCAGGCATACTTGGACTTGATGAGTTACCCAAAGCATGTTGGAATTGATTAGAAAAACCGACAAAAGCCCGCATGATGTGTAAAGATATTTCAGCAATTGCATCATTATCTGTATTTGGAAGAAAAAGACTTGTCATCGATTTTGTGGACAATTCAGAGATGCAGCTTGTTGATATATGAATGAAACAATTATAGTTTGTCTTTTTAATTGTCATTTGATCGGAAAAGTCTTCGTTTTCGCATGTCACATTTAGAATTACATATTAAATATCTGATGTCGATTGTTTGTTTATACGCCTTTACCAAGATGTCTGTGATGACCATGTATACGAAAAATAAGCTTATCATTTGTCTTTATAGTGTTTAACATAAGATCATTCACAGAGTGTAATAAGTTTATGAAAACCTTACCAAACTTATATCAACTTCTGTGGCTAATTTTACTATACTGGAGTTGTTTGTTCTCCATGCAGTTGTCACAAGATCGAACCGGCCGAAAAGGTGAGCTCCTAAGGGTCTGAGTGTTGAGCAGAGAGAAAGACAGACGCAATCTAGATTATGTTTGAATTTGTCAAAAGACCTATAATTTTAAGTAAATAAAACTACAAAAAAATATTGAAGTACAAAGGTTGAACTACAAACAAAAATGACTTTAACAATTTATGACTCTTAGCGATGACATGGGTGTACTCACAACACAGACTCGGAGTTATTTGAAAGTGCACAGTCTTTTCGTCCTGGAATATCAGTGATATCGGAGAGTACCTAATAGCAGAGGAGACTTGCTTGTAGTCTGCTTCACAGAGGTACAAGTAGAGCCGATAGCTGTAGAAAGCTTGATGCATGCACATACAACTATCTGGCGTGTTGCAGCATCTGTAGTGACAGTGTCCGGTTAATGTGTGAAAGCTGGCTGCTTCAAATACAGCGTTCTTTCAAATTGTTACTTTGCTAGGCTGAGCGGGCAAGGTGATCCTTCAGATAGAGTAGATAGGAGTGAGCACCTACAGTCATGAATTCTGCGTTTTATACGTCATACACCATGTGCACAATCAACAGATGATGAAGTTGAGAAACAAGATGCACACACCCTAACATGCAAACGATCGCAGTACAATCACCTGCCATCGGTATAATATAATTCTCTCTGAGTACAATATAATAATCGCTCCTGATGTGAGTGCAACAACCTGTCATCCATAAACTAAAACTTGACCTCTGGTTTCCTAGCAACCCTAGCAAAAACTGTATTGTCAACGGAACAGAGTACAGACATTGCCTGACAAAATTCATCTCTTGACGGCATTTGAAAGAGACATGTTCAATTTATGGTTGAGAAAAATATAGTCCTTGATTATCAAATAGAAAAGTTACATATTGAATCTGTCATTGAGTTATTGGTATTTAAGGAATTATTAAAGGGAAGTGGTCGTCGGAACTGCGCATGTGCAATTTTCTTGTTTATGTACAATGTATTTCATGCACTATATAAAGACGAATCATGTCAAAATAGCTGCAACATTTAAATTTTACGATGTACCATAAAGACCAACATTTTTTAACTTCATCGATCGCCAACGTAGCTTGATACAGTGTTTACATTGGTCGCAAGGGTACCTAGCGACCTTTGAGCGCCGTTCCGACGACCATCGCCCTTCAACCTTGTCGTGATCACACTTGAGTTTTGTCATTCGATAAATGTTAGAGGAAGATTAAATATGTAGATTGCCCCAATAAAATTTCACTCTTAATATCACTCTTAAATGGTTTTCAATGCATGTGTACACCTTAATGAACGTTTATTGTACACAAGTAAAAACTGTACATGCTGTTTGAAAACACTAAAATTTGTTGATCTTTCAGGCTAAAATTACACAGAAAAATGTATTAAACTTCGATGATATATCATCAGCACTATGGCATCAGAAATTTCACATTTAGAAACTACTTTTAAAAACTTTTGATGAAAGATGTCTGACAGAACTATTGATGAAGTTTTCAACCATCAAACTGTGATCACTGATGCAATCACAAACTATTTCAAAGGTGACCAACTTTTCACTTCAGAAACATAAAGACATAAAGGGTTGTTCCGTAAGATCTTTGATCCGATTCGTGATCGTTGACTGTCACAGTAAAGTTTACATTTGTTGATGGAGGTAATGCTGACACAGTGTCCACGGCTCTACAGTTTGATAAGGCCAAAAAAGGAAATGTTTCTGGTCAGTGCGCGCGTCACCTGAACAACAGCGCGTCACCCTTTTTTCCGGTTTTGTGGCCGGCTGCCGCGGCAAACTACGTATTGATTGCTATGACACCAAACCAAAACGGCTGAAGAGAAAGAGAAAATTCTTTGGGGGCATGATCAGTGACAATGTGGACAGTATATATGTGACTATATTGATAAAACTATAAAACTGACCCTCCTCCCTCCCTTGAGGGAAAATAAAAAATAAAAAAAAATTCGCGTCGCCGCACCATTTTTTAAAGAAAGGCCTGACCAAAAACATTTCTCTTTTTTTTTGCCTAAAATCACGATAGTCGTGTTTCCTGCAGCAGTTATAAACTTAGATTCCTGTCTTTGTTGATTTCCTGTCATTTAATTAACTGTCCACCAATTGTCTACCAACTGCCTGCAAGGGGAGAGCCATATTAAAACTGGTGTGTGTGTGTGTGTGTGTGTGTGTGTGTGTGTGTGTGTGTGTGTGTGTGTGTGTGTGTGTGTGTTCAGACCAGAGTCTTATTGCATTGATTTACACTTTCTGCATTTATAGACGGATGCATGAATGGTAAAAAAGACGCGCGAATGACAAAACTTAGGCTTTCTAAACAAAAAGCCACTTGCTGTTATTATAATGTTAAATACATACAGGTTGCAGAATATATTTAGTGTCCTTATCCTGAGAGTTGGTGTCTTGAAGAGGGCTATAAACGATCGCTTCGAATTCTGGGTTTCCTGTCATCGGAAAAAATGAATAAAATGCATGCAAGGTAAGAGTCTGATGCAAAAAAGCTATGCCCCTATTTCCAATGTCTGTGTAACATTACCCAGGTGACTATATTTCATTCAGTTAATCGGACGTAAAACTACAATAGTGCGCTGTCAATGGGGAACACGTGGTTAACTGTTAATGCGGGATATATGGGGCGTCTTCCAACCCATAAACTTGATGTGTAATAATGATTCAGAATTTCAGATATACACGCATGCAAAATACGGCTTAAACTGGAATATATTGGTTGTGACATGCGGATGTTGTGAAATATCATTTGCATGCGCACAGTAAAAATGGTAATTTTAAAAATAATTAGCAGGTTTACTAAATTTTCTCAATGCCAAACGAGTAGCAGACAACACATAAGAGTGGTACCATGCACAGTGACTTTGCACTAAAATAATTGGCGCTGTTAACGCAATTGACAAAAGTGAGTAGCACTTGTGTCTGAATAATGTCATCTGGATCTATTGGTCTCGTCGCATCAAGGACGAAACGTCAGGCTCCTCCGTTTGCTTCTGACACCTGACAAGTGAGTTGTACAGAACTTGTATATTCTTACTATTTTAATATGCATAAATTTCAAGTTTAAGAGAAAATGAGAACATTGTCGTTTACCTTGTCGACGTCCTTGGCTTTAGCTTCTTCCTTATTATCGAATAAATTTTCTGGCAGAGTAGCTTTTTTCACCTTAGCTGTTTTTTGTAACAATTTTCGTGCTTTACCGTACTTCCTTTGCTGAACAAGCCAGCGAATGGATTCCGGAAGTAACCTGTGAACAAAGACAAGTTTTTGCTTTTGTTTTGCCATACGTCATCCAAAGACAAAAAGACCCGTTAGCACAATGGGGTTGGTACCTTTCACTGTCACACTGATCTATCAAATCAATGAACTGGCCCGCTGCGCTGATGACGTAAGGCCAGACTTCGATCTGAAAGCAAACGTAGATCATGGGACAGAACCAAAGGCCTATGGTTCAGAAGACAACGCATTGTAATAACTTCCTGGGGGGGGGGGGGATATGGAGGATTTTGAGAAAAAAAAATTTGTTGCAAGGTGTGATAGAAGAAAAAAAAATTTGATCCTGTCATGGCCTGAGAAAAAATAAATTGTCATAACATACAGAAGTGAAAAAAAAAATTGTCACAATGCACCAGAAATTAGCGAAATTTGGAAACCATATTCTCATGTATTCTTTGCCGGCGCGCCGCCATAGGCGGCGCATATGTTTTTACTACAAGCAATTCTTATGTTGTTTTTTCCTTGCACTTATGATATAAGCATACACTACATAGGTCTACTTTACACCTCAGTACACTCAATGTTTTCCTTCCCTTCTCTGACCCAAGAAGTCATATTTCAGGACTTCTGTTGCAATATCTCAATGGCATAGGCACTATCTAAAGGGACCATTTGACTTCTGTAAATTGTGAAAATTCAAAACACAAGACAGGAGTCAATAAACTAGTGTTAAAACCAATATATTATTCTCTCAATATAAATATGTTAGAAAGATGTACCTTGACAATGAAAAATTGAGAAACAACAAATATAATGAAATACAATGTGTGAGCCTTGTTTCTCTGACCACAAAAGATAACATCTTCCTGAGAACTTACATCTATGCTTGGTCATGTTAATCATAATATGACACCAGACGCCAGATCGCTCACTATAGAGTCCGTCAATAGTGGCGAACTTTCTCAATAACTAGTCTGGCACAAGAATGACGATGACAATGTAAAAAATATCAGTGTTCAATGTCATTTTCAAAGAGTTTTACCAAGTGCAAAATAAACTGAAACTCCTCTCAGATTGCACGATTAAACACATAAATTTCTCAAAATTTCCAATACGAGAGGGGGAACCCCCTCTCGTCTGCTCTCCCTTGGGGTATTCTAACAGTTTCACTTAGTAACAAAATTAAAAAACACCTCTCCGATTGCACCAGACTGCACCATTGCACACATCAATATCTTAAAATTTCCATGCAAGATAGGGGAAAGCCCCTGTGACACTCTCCCCTAAGCCTCTCGCATGTTCTCCCCCTGTACTTTCAAATTCTGCCCGGTCAGATATCCTATTGTGAAAACCCTGTCATAATACCCATCCAAACCAAACAATATACTATATTGTTAGATACTGCGTGAGCTTTTAAATCTTTATTTATTTGACTTTGAATTTCATTTGATGTGTTCACCTTTTTTGAACCATCATGAGATAACTGATGATAGTGTAGCAGGGTACATTAGGATTTGAAAGGTCTTACTGTTGCTGTATTTTGTAAATTTTACAATTACATGTATTGGTATTTAACTTTTCTAAGTGGGGGGGGGGGGGGTGTCAGTCAAAATTTCAGAGTTAGAGAGGGAGGTTACTCAAATTCATCAGGGTTGGCGAGGAGGGGGGGTCACTTGAAATTTTGGAGTTTCAGGCCATAAATAATGACAGCTTCCTTATATACAACGCATTACAAACTTGATGACCAATAAAAAAAAATTTGCACTGCTACTCCATTTGAAAAAAAAAAATTGATGCAGGTCAGACAGTAGAAAAAAAAAATTGCTGTCACTCTGACAGGAAAAAAAAATTTGCTCCATACCATTTCCTCCATACCCCCCTCCAGAAATCAAATGGTTCTCCCCTAACAGTGGCAGGATTGTTGAACCGGCTGTCTGACCTTGGCGTTACAGCTCTTGCCCATAAATGGCTCGAATCATATCTTATGGACAGGCACCAGTCTGTAGCAATTGCAAATGTTACGAGTAAACCCCATCTTCTTCAGTTCGGTGTACCTCAAGGGTCAGTCCTCGGTCCACTTTTGTTTAATATATACATCTCTCAACTTGGAAAACTCATTCGTCAACATAACTCGGAATTTCACCAGTATGCAGATGACAACCAATTGTACCTGTCTTTCTTTCACAATGACTCACTGTCCGCTGTCAGCTCTATTGAGGCCAGTGTCTGTGACATCAAACACTGGATGACACAAAACATGCTACAACTCAACGACTCAAAAACAGAGGTCATTCTCATTCGTTCGAAGTTTGACCATTCTCAAAATCCTGTCAGTCAAATCACCATTGGCTCAAATGTTATTACGCCAGTCAAATCAGCCCGGAATATTGGAGTTATCTTTGACAATACCCATATGTTTCACAAGCATATCCAAACAACCTGCCAGTCAATTTATGCCCATCTACGTCGAATCGGATCCATCAGGAAATATCTGAGCAAGGAAACTTGTCAGGTATTAATACATGCTGTACTGTCGTCAAAATTGGATTACTGTAACTCACTTCTATACGGTCTCCCCAGATCCAGTATCGGGCTGCTTCAACGAGCTCAAAATACCGCAGCCAGAATCATCACCCGTTCAAGAAGAACAGATCACATATCACCAGTACTTTGCTGTCTTCATTGGTTGCCAGTTCAGTACAGACTTGACTACAAAATTCTTCTGCTAACTTACAAAGCTCTCAACGGTCTGACCCCAGTCTACATTCAGGATCTGATCAAGCCATATAAACCCCGTCGTTCACTACGCTCCAACTCTAAGAACCTGCTGTGAGTACCCAAATACAGACTCAAAACGTATGGTGGACGTGCTTTCTCCATCACAGCACCACAACTCTGGAATGCTCTACCTTCTGACATTCAACAGGCCCAAAGTGTTATCATTTTTAAACAAAAACTCAAGACTCATTTATTTGCCAAAGCGCATGAACACTGATGTTAAAAACTCAGCGCCTTTGAAAATAACATGGTTATTGATCCTGGCGCTTTATAAATGTTTTTGATTGATTGATTGATTGATTGATTGTCATCTCCGTCAATTTTAATGAACCATTAGTAAACAAAGAAATCATAACGCAGTTATTAATGAGGACACACACTGATGTACACCAATGCAACATTACGTTTTTTGACTCGCTTGTTTGAAATCTTTTACCATCGCTTTGAAAATATATTCAGCGCAAACTTACCAGATATATGCTGAAAATGGTACCAACATCAAAGCGCTGATCATTTGGACGTATCTCCACTTTGCTTGAAATGCCCATACAACAACAGCGAGAAGCATATAGCCGATAGCGAAAAATATTTCCTTGACGATTCCAGTGAATACTCTCCATGAGGGACAGACTAGCTCTACGCCTGAAAATACAGGGTAACACTTACATTGGTATTGTATATGAATGCTGCTGAGGAAAAGATATTAGAACAGTTCAGAATGACTTGATTTAAACTTTGTGATAACGACTTCAAGACAAAATTTGCTCTGTATATTATATCTTTCAAGAATATGCAAGAGCAGGCTTTCGTTTTAGTAGGTACTAATAGTGGTAGTCATTGACATAGTACATACATCTTACCTATGACAACGCCAACCAAGAATAGTCGCATTTCCCCAAAACCAAGCAGAAACTTACCAATAGTGAAAACTATGTAGTTTGGAGAAAACGCCGTACCAACGCGCGGAACTTGTGTAGGTACCAATGCACAAATGAAAGTTGGTTTTCTTGCAAATCCGTGGAAGAATAATCTTCAGCGTTATGGTTGAATCAACATGAAAATTGTCGTAGCAAGGTCTGATAGGAAAGTACAACTATATATCAAACAGTTGATGAGTAATTTGACGATTAGGATTCTTGCCATAGTTCGTTCATTTGCAAATTTGTAATACAGTGTGGGATTGAGTGTTGAATATTTTCACTAATTTTGATCAAATCAAAGATATTCAGCAAAATATCCAAAATCATAACATATGTACGTCATAAATTGCTATTCATGACGCCTCATCAACTCAACTCCTTTCATACTCAGCATATGTACCTGAACGCCTCATTTCAATTGAATGTGATAGATAGTGTTCAAAGCCAGACGGACCAACAGACGTACGACATGAATTCAATCAGGTCAACATGGGAGCTAATTAGACAAATGGCATTTACTAAAATATTTAACCCTTTGAGCGCCAAAGTCAATTTTTGTCACCCATATAAAATATACCTAAGTGATTTTTTTCCCCCAGATTTTTGCCAAAGTTTTGATAAAAAACTGTAGCCAATGAAATGTAATGTCCCTTTGGTCCAAAACCCTTTGGTTAATCTGACCCCAGATCAGAAAATTACAGAAATCATAAAAAATTGATAAAATGTTGCACTAAAATTTTGGTGGGGAAATTACAGCATTCAAGGGGTTAATTTGACCCCAATGTAGAACTAGTTAATCGC
The DNA here is from genome assembly GCF_041260155.1 of Ptychodera flava. Classification (NCBI taxonomy): domain Eukaryota; kingdom Metazoa; phylum Hemichordata; class Enteropneusta; family Ptychoderidae; genus Ptychodera; species Ptychodera flava. The sequence goes on from NC_091928.1 coordinate 3,093,275, forward strand.
TTGCTTCGATTTTTCCATTACATTTAAAGTGCATGGATTGATATGTATTGATACATCCGATTCAAAAAAGTAACGTGTCTTTTATCTATAAAGGAGATCTGACACATTTCATTCACTGGCTCAGACAAGAACAGGAAGTGTCTATTTTATCTTCTCAGGAAATTTTTCGTACTAGAGAAACAAACTCCCTGACATTAACAGATATTCCTTGAATTTCAAAATAGCTGCCATGCCTACATCAACTCTATTGGAAAAAGAGTTTCGCTTGCCAAAAACCTAAGGAGGTGAAAAGTTACTGACTCCAAGAGCTTCAAAATGAGCCCCCATAAGGAGCCGATCAGAAAATAGAATTGTTGTATATTACATCGGAAATCATATTGAAGTGATTGTTATTCAAGTTGTGTTATGTTAAATACTGAGGACAGAATTCTGGTCCACGGTGTCCGGTACAAAGTTTTGTCAAAAAGAAAAATGCATATACTACATCACATTTCGTATTTGTATGTACAATACTTTTTATTTTAACATGCCCTAGAAATAAGGCAAAGGGAAAATCAAATATACGTGTCTGCAATAATAACAATTGAAAGTATGTTATCAACACTATAGACGCCCCTCCCAGTATATAGTATATAGCAGCTGCCGTATAGAATATTGTACAGTCAAGCAGACGTTTTGATCACTGTCAGATTTTGCCAAAATGGCAAATCACAACATGCGTTGCTAATACAATGACCGCTGGCGAATGAGCGAGTAGCTTTTCTGATGTCTTGGCGAATAAAAGTGCAGTAAATAGCCAGCTGAGCATATGAACTGGAGTGATCCTAGTCTTGCATGCTAGACCTCGAACTTGCGCGTTTGCACTTGATTTCAGCCACTAGCGGCGAATTCGCTAGCTGCGAGCCACCTTCCAGACTGCACCGGTTTCAAGCAACCTGCTTCGCCTCTCAAGGGCGCAAAATACAGCGCAAAGGCAGTTTGCAGTTTGCAAAACACGGTGACACAGGTAGCTACCATCGGCACTATAGTTCAAATCGTTCGGTCGGCACGTCTTGGTTAGGTCAGCGTAGTAGGCCTATAATCTATCCACTTGTGAGAGTCACTGCTCTGACATCGATTATAATTCGGCAAGCCAAGTTGAAGAAGCCCAAATGAGCGATGCTGTTTGCAGTCGGCGGCTAGCGCTCGCTCGCATTAGTCCTCTGCGCCGCTAGTCTACGACAAAACTTATCACATGGTATAGCCTATGGGCTACAATGAGTGCATACCGTAGTTTTTTAATGTATTAAAGTTTGTTATTGATTTCAGATAGGATGTAGCGTAGCTATGGGTCCATAGTTGTGGTGTATTCACACGGGATTCCTGCCTTTTACGGGCTGATTTTTACCTTTACGACTTAACGCCTACACTATGGGCCCACAGCTAAGCCTACGTATCACGCTTTATTGAAATTGCTTTGCAATAAAATCAACTTGCACCTCATGCCAAGCCTAGGGCAGGATAATATCCCATGTTTTGAAGTTTGGTCTATACAGTAAAACATTCTACATGAGACGACACCTTTGAATAATTGTAATGAATTTTCTCATGCTTCGGTGATAAAGATTATTTGAATGGGTATGGTAATCAATGAGGAAGGTAGCTGCAGTAATTGTAGACCTGGTGGGGCTGGGCCGTAGGCCTACGGCTTGGGTTTCTGCTAAGCCCAAGCCGCACATCCTAGCTTCACCAGGGCTACAATTACTGCAGCTATGAGGAAGGAAGTGTTGTAGTTTTGTTGAAATCGAAAAGCCGCCGAAAGACGTGATCGAACTCAGTAAAAATATGACATTCAACTGGTCCAATAATCATTTCCATTCAAGGTAATACATTACCAGGTCCATGGGACATTTGTGATGCAAAGCAAGCTACCTGAAACTTACACGCACGCCTCGAAATCATGATTTTATACTGAATGAATCTTGCCTTTCAAAATAAAGAATAATCGGATTGAGGCTCAAAGTTTGGTTCTAGTTTATCGAAAAGTTATGACGCAGCACTTGAAATTCAGTGCATTTTGATTTTCACAAAAGTTGCGTTATGAAAACTACTTCATTGAACCTTTACATCTTGAAATGACCTCACGAGTAATGTACTGAATGTATGAACTTGTCAGTGAGAGTCCAATCTATCATCGAGGCGCATTCTACCGTTGAATAGATTTACATGAATGTATAAAGCTGACTAGCATAACCTAAACTATCGACATAACGATGTATGTTCGGGGAATGAATACCGATTTAAAAATGTGATATTATTTTTCCTTGTCTGGAAAGCCATCGTGAGTCTTAATTATCTGATTGGCCAGACACAAATTGTTAAATAGATACTAGACTCTGTTTGTGTTCAGCGTGCACACCACTCTGGTCATGAGGTAACATGTAGATAAAATGTGACCAAAAAAATGTGTGTGTTCGCTTCAATGGGACTGAAATTTGAAACCAGTCGTGTGTCAATCATTAATGTGCAGAGTTTTCGTTTCCAGGGTACCACCGCTTGGACGCGTCGACTCCATTTTGGGTGAGCCGCGATAGGGACACGTCGTAACGACATGAAAATGCTCTCAATCCTAAAAACTTGTACGATTTTATTTGAATGTAGACGGCATTTTCTGGCCTAATGATGTCTCTTTGCGATTGACGAAGGAAAAGCACTTCAATTTTGGAATGCGTTTATTGTGTATATTGAGGAACCCCTTTGTTTCTATGGTAGCACTTTGGGATGACCCAGACACCTTAAATGATTGAATCGGAAACTTTTATGCCAAAGTTACTTTCGGAACACAAGTGATAACAGTACTCAGGGTTTGTTTCATCAAAGGACAACTGCGACGATTTCTTCCGACTCTGTAAGATACAATGACTTCGCCATCTAAAGTTGGCTTTCAGTCGGCGAAATATGGTTCGCAACGTTTGTACGAGAGCTACGCTGTGCCATCGATGCCTTTAGTGCCGTCATGGAGTTGCGCGCCAAAATACGGAACGTATCCGTCAAACGTCTGGCCTAGCTGCTGCACTAGATCGCCGAAAAAGAAGATGGGGTACCGAGTCGAGGATCTTATCGCACCAAGCGATCCACACACGCACTGCAGCAATCATTATCGCAGAGACCATCATCAGATACCGTTCACTGTTTCGTACGACGCAGTCGTCTCTTCGGCGTCGGTACCAACATCATCGCCAGCTGTCCTCCCCCGAATCGTAGCGACACAGATAATTATACCACCCCAAACTACAACATCTTTCCATCCGCCAAGCCAAGCCTTCCACTCCACGCCAGGTAACGTAGACGCCTCGTACCTGCAAATTATTTTATGAGAGAGAGAGAGAGAGAGAGAGAGAGAGAGAGAGTTTTTTTCTTGTTCGACAGAAATCGGCATGTCGTCTTATACTTTAAAAAGATACCTTGTCGATAAATAACATTGACTCAAACCTCTGCCATTACAGTGGTTGCGGATTGTACTCGCGTGTCTCATCCTTCACCATATGTCTGCAGAACGATCAACTATCAGCAACTTCCTCTGACATCCCAGGCAATCAGTGACCGTCATCCTGAGGCTAATACGCTGCAAGACTTCCGAAGCTCTGTGCCGCCGATGTCCGCTGTCGTTGTTCGACCTTCAAACCAAGAACGGCGTACCAATTCCCCGACTCACTACAGGAGGCGAATTCGGGTCAAATTCACCCAGAAACAACTCAAAACCATGAACGAAGAGTTCGACAAGAAGAGCTACATCAACAAGAAGGAACGACGTGAACTGTCAAAGATCCTGGACGTTTCAGAAACTCAAATAAAGAATTTCTGGCAAAACAAGCGAATGAAGGCCAAACAAAAGGTAAGCGCACCTACAACTAACTATTACTTTTGAAGTACGTTACCATGGGAGAAACTTGGTTCCAGTTTTATGTCACAGGTCATCCAATGTAAGTTGGGTAAAATGCAATATTTATCAACCTTTCTTTGACCTTAGAAAATTAATAGTAATACGACTTTGTTTCAGACATTACAAATCACCTTCCAATGCATGCAACCAACTTTTTTCTTTCTGCTGTTTGGTCTCTGAAGTTTACTACATAAAAGACATTGCAGAACGCTTTCCAGAATCCAGAATGTGGGGGAGGGGGTCATACTGGATTGGAACGCTTTATATAAGCCCCCGATTTAATTTTCTAATAACGTTGTCTCAAAAATCTCGCAAAAATTGAGAACACCTGACCTGCACGCTGTAAAAGTATAGTGTTGCATAATGTTCAAAAATAGACCAAATCGAAAGATTTAATTGAGTAATTTGTAGCAATTTTTCATTTCATTTTGATTAGCGTCATGTCACACCCTTTTCTTTAGTGTACCATGACGGTGAGTTCCTGTCCGCGAACTACCGTGCGTGTTTGAGACAGAGTTTTGACGGTAATCCTTCGTTGACCGCAGAACGCTTGTCTTCAAGTTTGATGAATTCATTTTGATCAAATTTTCCTCCCTACATATGTTCATCCGGATCGGGCTGTAAAAACGCGACCCGAGAAGATACGGTAAACTTGAAACAAGTTTCGGAAGAGAATACCGATTAAATTGTAACGCTATAAGAATACACCGACCTCCGGGTTGGAATACAGTTCAGATTGTGTTGGTGGTGTTGGGGGCGGAAAAAACATCCTGGAGAGAGAGACAGCATCCAAGCTTCCAAAACTGCTTTCTGACTGTCAGTGACGGGCACATTTTGATTTGATGCTGAAAGTTTTGAAAATGTGAGGTAAACTCAATCATATAACACTTTATTTCAAGCTTATAAAGCATGCACTGTATGTCAAATTTAGAAGCTCAAAATTGAACCAGTTTGTTGTGTTTGAGCTCCAACTTACCAACAACACAGCACCAAAAAATTCAAAAATTGCATAGATATTAAAGATTAATATTACCAAAATTGTCACATTTTACAGAAAGTTCTCAATACTATTTATAATATGACATTAAACTGGTCCAATAATCATTTCCATTCAGGTAATATATTACCAGGTCCATGGGACAATTATGATTTACAAATTTAAGTAGGACCATCCTGAACCACTGATAGTTAGTGGTGGTACCAGGTGTCTGCTAGCATGCTACACCCGTCAGGATTGGTCCCAAAATTGTTTTAATATTGTATGAAATGATACAAGATATGAATCACTGTAATAAGTCAAAAGCCGGGAATGCTGTCACTAATCATTTGAGTGACCGAGGTGTCATATTTGGCCACAATGTCATCATATCTACCATAGAACTTTTTGAAAGTCCTAACGAGTCTTTTTGTGCGTATCCTTGTCTCAGTAATTTTGATGCCAATGAGCTGTGTCTCACTTGAAAATCTGCGTAGGAATCACAAGCCCTACAAAATCTGAGAAGTTGAGACACGTACACACCATAAGCAGGCGCAGATGGAATATTACTTGACAAGTGATAAGAGTGGTTGCAATGTTGAAGAGATGTTGATTATTACAAAATGCCTTTTGCTGTCCTTTGCTTTCCTTGTGTCAACGGTCTGATTAGTTTCGTCTCATTATAGTTTCATCTGTTTGTTTTCACAGAAGTTGCAGTTGAAGAAGAAAGTTACAGAAGAAAAAACTCAAGTATCTTAATCTCCTTCAAGTTTCAAGCTTCATTCCTCAAGGGACAATATATGCAAAACATGTTCGGAGTGTTGTTTTGTTTACTGTTGAGTTATATTCAGAGTGTTGTTGTTTTGTTGACTGTAGTGTTTACAGTGTTCCGTATGTTCTCAGCTTGAGTTGATGAAAAAAATGTTATTTATTTCAAAAATGTTGAAAGTCTTTTAATATGAGAGCTTTAATATTAGTTGATGACCTGTTTTCCTGTACAAAACATGGGAAAAAAATTTGATATTTGATTACTAAATGAACATTTAAAACACTGATATGTGCCTTCTACTATTGTTATAAATGAGTACATTTTAATATTGTATTCCATTTTGGCTTAGAAAGTTTGAAACCATTAGGTTACAGATATTACTTTTCATTGATGAGAAATGAATGGTTCTAAAAGAACTTTGGGTTTTGGATGTTGAAAAATCAAAAATTGAAAAAAGGAATTATTGCAGTTGAATGTTGATAAACTTACGGTGTTTTCTTTGCATTGGCTAAAACTCAAAGCAAGTAATGAAACAGATATTCTGATTGGCCAAAAAATGTTTTGATTGACTGTTAACCAAACTTTCATGATAAAAGAACTTTTGTGGAAAAATCATGTATGTTAAAAAGAGATGCAAATGTATATTGTTATTTTTTACTTCCCAATAAATGGGTATATTTTTGAGAAAATATATTATCTGTGTAGGTTTATTGACTAGTCATCTTCACAAGTAGCATCCTGCAGATTTCTAAACACCTTAAATCATATGTTAATTTATTGAAATGTCTCCTACTTCAATACTATACCAGTAAATTGATGGCACAAATACAGTGATCTGATTGGTCAAGATGTGAAAAGAACCATGGTACATTTGCAATATACCACGGCTGGCACAGGCGTAGGCTCTCGGCAAGAGCAAAAATCTTTTTGACGTTCACGCCAGAATTTCAATATACTGTTATGATATAATAGCAATAAATCACACCCAGCAACGGTATACTCGATTTTGACCAGTTCACTTCATATATGCACTCACTATCACTCATGCATACCAGTATATGTCGTGAACTGGTCAAAATATTGTGGTATATAATGCTGGGTGAGCTTTATGGCTCAAATATAGCACTCTAAGTTTAATACAGTATTTTTAAAATAAAATCATCAGGTACACATACTGATAAACTAGTGAGTCACAGGCTGAACTCAGTCCATACATGTTGAACAATGCATCATCTTGCCACTGTAGGTTGACATCATCCTATTGTTTTCCGTTTCAAAGTTGGTCTGCCATACAGTGGTAATGGAGTCACAGGCTGGGTTAGGATAAATTCTATAGTGATGGTTCTATGCATATATCAGTTGATGGATTGCTGACAAAGTCTATCCTATCAGAGCTGTTTTAATTTATCCAATGTCAGTTTTAGTGATTGCTTAACATGGTGGTTTGGTGAGGTTCACTTTTCAAACAATTAAGATGAACTCAGAGACCACTTGAAATGTTCCAAGTTCAAGATTGTGATTGGCCCAGTCGCTGAAGTAAAAATAATACAATTCCTGGTTTGAAAGACAGAGCAATAATATATAATAGGTTGGTTGAATAGTATTTAGTGTACTGTCATGTTGGTGTGCAATTTTCACAGTGTAAATGTGTGTGCTTGAAGTAGTACACAACATTAAATGGAGGGGGTCGTTGGAACTCTGGTCAAAGGTTGCAAGGGACCCCTACGACCGACGTAGACACTGTATCTAGGCTATGTTGGCCGTTGATGAAAGTTAAAACATGTTTGTTAACAATGAATATAAAATTTAAACGTTGCAACTATATTGACTTGGTGCATCTAGATATGAATAAAATAAATTGTTTGTGAACAAGAAAGTGGCATACATGCAGTTCCGACAACCCAATCCCTTTAAACCATAAAAGCTAAATGCCATGTTTGACTTCTTAAAGCAAACGTACATCTCATTTGGACCACAATGCATTGGTATTTTCTACACCCTTGATATGCCAACCTTTCTGCAATGCATGATGGGAGTAAATAATATAAATCATATATATTAGCTATATCCATCTCATTCTGAACTTTTCATTGCTGTAAGGGTTAAGTGTGATGTAAAAAAACATTTGATGGTCAGACTGAGAGGTTCATACCGGTAATACTCGCTGGAGTGTCAAAAGGTCAATGTGAAAATAATATTAGTACATCAGAAACAACTAAGGTGAGAAATTACGGACCAATGAACATCAAAGACAAATATGCAAGATCTACTTCCTTCTCTTTATAAAAATACATTATTACAAATCATTGAATTAAATGACAAAAGATTGCAACAAATTATAGTGATTATTTCTGAGATTCTTCTACATGAAATGAGACTGGTCCAAAAAGATGAGACAAATAAATAGCAACTGCAGCAAACATTAGTGTGGTTGGTCTTGCAGTGAAAACAAAGGTAGCTGAAGAAATTGATTGAAAATTGTATTGGTAGTATTTGGTAGTCTCTCATTGTTTCCAATGATATGGTGGAGTGGAAGGCAACATTTGGTATTGACTTTTCTACACTGTTCCATGACCTTTGAAATAACTGTTGAACACTGACTAGCAAAATAACTGTGGTGAACACTGACTAGCAAATATATCTCATTTGTAGACATGAAGAATAAGATTTGATATGATTTCACTTTATTCAGTTGTTTGTAGTTTATTCTTGAATTGAACAACTTGCTGACAGAAAGAGTGCAGTAAGTGAGCTGGTCTATATTATAAATGTTATCATTGTATCAACCATCTAAAACTGAAAATGATCTCTGAGACTGTATGTCCCTAGTCATTAATTTGTTTGTAATTTTTCAGCTAATAATTGATCAATACGCTTCAGCTGATCTTCATAGTGAGTTCTTTTCCTGTGGAGTAATTTTAAAAGGTCATCATCCTCCGTGTCTTCATCACTCTCAGACGATGACATCACTACTGTGTCGTCTGAAATGAAAATATCAAAGATGACACTGTGGTGAGCCAATATTTGACCTGTGTCTCAACATTATAGGCTGTACTTCAAGTGTTGGCACCAACAGATGTGGGTTGAAAACTCATACAGCATATATTCATATCTTGAAGAGATTCTTTGTAGATTTACCGGGCAAACCAAAGCCAAAGACACTAAAATGTTATTTAAAATGATCAAATTAGATCAAGTGAAATGTTGGGGAGTAATTTGTGAAAATCTCTACTGTACCAGCATCTGGTGTGGAAATTTCTTAACTATCAACTTAGCACAGGGAATGTTAATCACATCACTCCTGATAAGGTCATAGTTCATGATTACTGATTACTAAGTTCAGTTTCACTTGAATGTATGATTAGTTTCTAGAAAGCTTGTCATTTCATTTGATTGAATAAGTCATCTATTCAATGCCAGGCCATCAATTATCTAAATATGAATGCTTGTGTTTGCAATAAGAATTCTTCTGATTGTTTTGGATATCTCAAATTTTCAGAGACATAATGGGCTCACTAGAGACATTTTGATAATTTTGTCTGGGCAAAAGTTGATAGATTGGTGATATAACTCATTAACTAACACCAATGCTACAATGTTAACTGTGATGGTTCTACTCTTCAATAAAAAGACGGCACAGTGTTCTGTGACTCAGTAAATCAAGAGATCATGTGAAACTGATGATACCACTACAAACAAACCCATGTGTACAAATTCATATGGAAACACATGTACTTCTATGCACGTTTGCACATGTTTGTACCCGATCCATTAAATATCTTGGTTTAACCCATTGATGTCACAACTACCATGACTTATCTGCATGAAAATATCAAGACACTGAATGACTGGATTGCAAGCCATTTACTTCATGTGAATCAATCTTGTATTAATTTGTTACCGGTACTTCTCAGAAAGTTTGTTGACCAAGTGTAATGCATCTTACCTTCTACTTGTCTTTGTGTTGATTGCATTGTGGGTAAGCTGTCCATGCTGGAACGAGGTGAAGAATGCTCAGACTTGTGAGGGCTTGTAAACAGCCTACTTCCTACAACCTTCAAAACATAACAAATACATGGTTTCAATTTACTGTACTATCACATCAGCAGATTTCTTTTGTTGTGATAAGGAACTTAATCATTTTGTACCCAAAACCACTGGAAATCCTATCTACATTTATTGATCAGTGTCATCACTGCTCACTATTACATACAACATCATAGTATGTAACTGTTACAAGTCTTTTCACATGAAAATCTCAGATCTGCAAACAAATCTTGCTGTTCAATGACAACACTATAACTTTCACCGCTGTTTAGCAAATGTGTAGGTCCAATGTTCCGATTAGAAACAATGAGACTGAACCAATGTAGGACCATCATATTACAAGATTAATTGTGGAAATTTATTAATTATGAAGAACTTTTGCTGGCTGACATTGATTGAAAATGATCCTAATTTTACCTGACCAATAGCTGTACTGATTGGAGAACCTGGTACAGTTTTTGGAGTGCTTGTTGTTGCTTGCACATCTCTTCCAGTTGGTAGTTTAGTTTTCTTCATTTTCTCTGTACCCTGTGTCTGTGTGTCTCCACTGATGTACTTCCCTTCATCCTCACCACGGTCTTCAAAATCTAATTGTTTGGATGCCTTACTTGGACTGGCATGTTCAGTGAATTTCAGTCCCTCTCTTGAAGTGCTTGCAGTAGGTTTCTCCAAAGCGGCTTTACGTGATCTCGGAGGGGATAGTGTGATTTGAGTTGACCCTTCACCTGTGACCTGATGGGGACATGGCAAGAGGTCACACATAAGATGAAGGTGTGGAGTGACTTCATTTTCATCTCCAGATTCATCATAGTGATGAATATGAGGACTGGCAATGGGAGGCTGAGAATGTTCAGATACTTTCTGTTTCACAGGTGTCCTGTAAAGTCTTGTTGGTGGTGAATCATGTCTTTGTTCAGAAGCAGTACTTTCCACTCTATGTTCATTTTGCTGATCAGAGATAGTAGTTTGGTCTTCTCTAGGAGATGTCTGGGTGGCAATACTTTGTGGAATGGGATCAATTCCTTTGTTCTCCATCTCAGGGTCTTTTCCATGTGTCTTGACTGGCTGCCTGTTGGCCAAGTGTATCCCAGCCAAGTCTCTCTGTTGAGCCATCCTTTGTCTGAATTCTGACAGCTTGGTGTCCACATCATCATCGGCAGTCCAGTCCTGTATCAAAATATAAACCAATAAAACTGTAAAGCCTTCAGACATCCAGATTAATGTCAAGCATTTGCTTGTTGATTCTGTCTTGCTCGATGATTGCGAAAAACTGATTTTTATCACTCTTGGCAATATTTGGTTACCTGGCCAGCAATAAATGAAACCCTACAGTCAAGCTTTACAGCAGGACAAACAAAATCCTGACCATAAGTGGGTATGGGAAGATATGTTTCTACTGAAATCTGCCTTTAAAGAGTGTTTTTCATTTGATCTATCATCCTATTGATAAATATTGCACTATGTCAATAGAACACAACAATGACTAGACTGAGTGTACATTTCACTCCAGTATAAGCTTTTTTCTGAACGATAGGAAGGTATGAAAAGACAATGACAGTCTCACTTGATCACCCTTTGATTGTGCAATACATCAGACTGAGTAAAGTTTGTTTAAAACAAGGCAAGGCTGTATGAATAGTGTCACATCAATACCGGCACAGTGTTATGTTAAAGTGTACCAGCAAGTATTGACTGAGGAAAACTTAATCGCTGTGATGTGTTAGGTATGGTACAGATGTAAGTATGCACTGCACTATCAGTGTCTAAAACACAATGTTGAAAACTATTATCTGTCTGATTCTGCCTTGATTAGAGTATGCTTTGAGAAATCCACATTACATACATTGGTCCCTTCCATTGCCCAGAGTGCTGTATTCTACAGCATTGTGTTTATTGTTTCCTGTACCTACTTGAATAACTGCATCAGCAGTAGGGTGAATTAATACACACTATATATTATCCTGTGATATACTGGTAGAACAAAAAGTGATAAAATATGGCTTGGTGATATTGCCTGGTCCATGCACTGATATAGCCTGCTTCCGCATTCTGGAATACCGCTTCTCGTTTCAGTGCGTACCATGTCATCATGTGCATTGTTTGGGTTTTGTCTGAAAAGTCATAGCTTCAAAAAGGTGGTTTCAATTTGACAACATTTTAGCACAATTGTACAGTAAGTACACCAGAAAAGCTACAAAGAACAGTCTTCCTTTTTAGACATTATTTTAAGTTGACAATCAACTCAATATATATGTTGACTGAGCAAGAAATGGAGCATTTCACTGTGGCGAGTTACAACATTTGACTACATTCTACGCAGTTTCAAACACAAAGTGTTTTTTTAGTGTAATAAACTTAACAACACATAATAGCAAGGGCAAGACCAAAATTTGTAGCCTGCCATAAGGCTTGTGCCCATGACTGTAATACTGATACCTTCGCCTTTGGCTTGGGTATCATCAATATTACTGTCATGAGCACCATCCCTTGGGCGGCCAATATGTTACAATAACAGAAGGAAGTTCTGTGACCTTTGACTTTTGTGGACTGAGCTTCACAGGTGGTGACCTTCGACCTGACCCAAGGATTGGTCTTGTAGGGTCAACACTCTGTTGCCTAGCAACTTCTAACTTTCTTCTGAGTCTCCACTGGTACAGGATGTCATCTTCAGGAGCTAGTTTAGCTCTGGGTCTGTAAGATTGACCCTGGGCTATGCTGTATCTTGGAACATTTTCTTTGTCTGTGAATATTATGTTGAGAATAAATGAATGGAAGATTTCACTATCATATACTATAAAAATACCGCAATTATACGGTGTCGCTCACATTTGATCAAAATTGGTACCGGTATATACCAGTATGGGTACCAAAGATCAACAATAAATGTTGTTTCTATCTGTCAGTGCAGGAAAATTCTACGTTGATGTTATGACAATGATTTCTGCACAGTACAACCAGAAAAACAACAAGAAATATTTAAACCAGAAAAACAAGAATGACAAAAGTAAATAAGGTCTGAAACTTTAGGTACTGGATGTCAACTTTAGCAACATGCATAGCAGAAAGGCAGCTAGCGCCCTCTTAGTTTGACCATAGACGGTCTTCCTCCCCTCTACTGATGGTCTTCCTCCCCTCTTCTGTCTATGGTTTCAGCAGTCTGTTAATATGTAACAGTTCATAAACAATGACAGGAAATGAGTCAAGTCAGTTAGCCTGCCACCACTCCTGCACATTTGCAGGATTTCACTTTTTCTTACCTAATTTGCACATTTTTGACACCGATGTGTTCATTTGAACAAATTCACATCTCAACCCCTTCATCTACCTGTACACCAAATACTGAGACGGTACCTTTGGCGGTATGGGAGCCTTTGTGTGTGACGGACATACATTCACACATACCCACAAATATACAGACATGCAAATCAATTCAGCTTATATGATAACTCACATTGGTATACCAAATGTGAGTAAAAATCAATTGGATCTGTTGAAATCTTCAATCACTGTCATCTGATTCAATGCAGTGAAACCTGATTTCACTTTGTAGGTGACCTGGGTGTCATGGAGTAGAAATAATCCTCAAACTTACCACAATGGGCAATATAGTATTAATGAATTCTGACTCAATGTGCAATGTTGGAAGTTTACCTTCATTTTGAAGTAAAATATAAAGTTGCCTCTCATGAAGCAATCATATAAAGTCTGAAAATATCAGTATGAGCAATGAGAATTTTGTTGTTACTGTATATTCTGTTCTATTTACACTGACTGTCCCTTTCAGATTTTTCTTGCAATTGCTGACAACCATATGGTGAAAATAAAACCACACCTTCTCCAAACTAACTTGCAGAAGTCAACCAACAAATTTTGATACTAACATCAAGGAATATATGGTCAATATATCAATAGTAACCTTGAATGGGGTCAATAAACAGAGATATACACCTGAAAGGATCACTATCTTGAATGGGGTCAATAAACAGAGATATACACCAAAAGGATCACTATCTTGAATGGGGTCAATAAACAGAGATACATGTATACACCTGAAAGGATCACTATCTTGAATGGGGTCAATAAACAGAGATACATGTATACACCTGAAAGGATCACTATCTTGAATGGGGTCAATAAACAGAGATATACACCTGAAAGGATCACTATCTTGAATGGAGTCAATAAACAGAGATATACACCTGAAAGGATCACTATCTTGAATGGGGTCAATAAACAGAGATATACACCTGAAAGGATCACTATCTTGAATGGAGTCAATAAACAGAGATATTCACCTGAAAGGATCACCACTCATTGATATCATAGTGGTTAATGTTGATTCATGTTAAGGTAGTATGAACTATAAAAATGAACATTTTCAAGGAAACTTTTATATTAAACCATTTTCATTTGTGATCAAAAATAAAACTCAAAGGTCCATCTTACAAAGTTTGGGATAAGAAAGACAAAAATAATGCCTAGAATTTACTGATATTTGAAATACCCAATGGCTGCTGTACTTAAAATGAGTCCAAACAACAAGTAGAAAAGTATTGTAAACATTTGAGTTTTCAAAACAATGACTTGGAGATGCATTCTACTTGAAAAGTTAATGATTGCTAGTTACTATGACAATGCACTGACACAGCACTGAGGACACATTGATGACATCATTCTTGGCATTTCTATGCCAGAAAAAAGCATCATCTAAATGAGTAGTGTTTGTCAACAAATGAGAACTAGGACTCAGAGTTGTGATAGATGATGACTAAAGGTTGTGTTATTCAGTACAATACATTGATAGTATGAAGTGTATGTCTTCAATAAAACAAATATAACTGAAATGGTGTTACTAGATGACATCTCTCTGTCTTGCTGAAATAAAGTATAAATATTACTTACCCTGGATAGAGTGATATACTTGACTGGACCCAGGATCTTGATATGTGCTTGTGGTTGCTGAGGTACTTCCAAGTCCCTCTGAGCTAACTCTTGGTTCACTGAGACTGTCACTGTTAATAAAGCAATGAGTCAGTCAATGATCGGATTGTCACTGTTAATGAAACAACAAGTCTATCAATGATCAGACTGTCACTGTTAATGAAGCAATGAGGCTATCAATGATCAGACTGTCACTGTTAATGAAGCAATGGGTCAGTCAATGATCAGACTGTCACTGTTAATAAAGCAATGAGTCAGTCAATGATCGGATTGTCACTGTTAATGAAGCAGTGGGTCAGTCAATGACCAGACTGTCACTGTTAATGAAGCAATGAGTCTATCAATGATCAGACTGTCACTGTTAATGAAGCAACGAGTCTATCAATGATCAGACTGTCACTGTTAATGAAGCAATGAGGCTATCAATGATCAGACTGTCACTGTTAATGAAGCAATGGGTCAGTCAATGATCAGACTGTCACTGTTAATGAAGCAATGGGTCAGTCAATGATCAGACTGTCACTGTTAATAAAGCAATGAGTCAGTCAATGATCGGATTGTCACTGTTAATGAAGCAATGGGTCAATCAATGATCAGACTGTCACTGTTAATGAAGCAATGAGTCAATCAATGATCGGATTGTCACTGTTAATGAAGCAATGAGTCTATCAATGATTGGATTGTCACTGTTAATGAAGCAATGAGTCAATCAATGATCACATCAGATTGTCACTTAATGAAGCAATGAATCTATCAATGATTGAACATTCTTTACTCTGAATATTAAAATGATGAATTTCAAAATAGGTAAACCATTAACACAGAACATTTCAGGCCTGTAATGTCATCTAACTTGTATCTCAGTCTGATTATATGGTTCTCAAATCACTGGCTATGTGAATCAGTTCTATTTACTGTATCAGGACATTTCAGTGTACAATGTGATTTGCTTTCCATTGACATACATCCTTGTAAATCAGTGTCCTGCCATGCTAGATGATCAATCTGAAAGTTGTCCATATTGTCAATTTTTGAATTCCTCTTTTACACAGAGGGTACGTAACTAGTCTATTTATGCAGTGTTGAAGTTAGAAAAACCAAACTACTGATTAATATACATAATGTAACGTGGCTGTTCAATTTCAAGGGAATAATAATTCCTTAGGGTAGAGGTGAAATTTTGTCATCACACATTTTCTTTTTGTTCAAAAACAACTCAATAGTAAAGGTCAGTGATGCAGGAACTAATATGTAACAGGTCTGACCTGAGAGCGAGCGCAGCGTAGTACATGTATATCGTCATTGATGTTTTCAGGCAATAGCATGCTAATTTCTGTGTTTGATGCATGATTCATAACTTAGCCATAGCTGCAGTACCGTAGCTCGAGGTTTTGACTGGGTATTTTGGTCGGACCCAAATACCCAGGCAAAACCTCGAGCTACTGTACTGCAGCAAAACTTAGCCATTGACTCGTTGAGGTTGAATTGTTGTCAATTGTTTTCTAGAATAATATTTATAGCAATTTAACTCGGAAATGCCAAGTTCACTAACGAAAATTATTTAAAAGTGGTAAATTATATGATTTCGATCAGTTTATTATATTAAACAGGGGCGGGAACAGAGGCAGTCTAATGTAAAACACGTACTTGATATTCCCGTCGGTAGCTAGCTGTCACCACACTATTTTTAATTCTCGCGTGAGTTGACCGTTCGTTCTCGCGAGAGTAGGCTTGTTTCAAAATGGCGGCGCCTAGTGATGACCGATCCGGGCCTTCAAAAGTGATCGAAAATAGTCATTTTGAAACAAATTTCACATTTTCTTCGGAACAGAGAGATTCTTTTGTCGGCAATACACATTGTCGAGTAGTTTTTGTGGTAGATGATATCTTTAATTTCACGCAATCCGTGTAAAAGTATTCAAAATGGCCGCCTCCATGGAACTGTGCTCTCTTTTCAAACTCGTAGGTATATAGAGATTCCATTCTAAATTTCTTGTACACGCATTAGTCTTAATGCTCGCTTCGCGAGCGGCCTTCGGCCGCTCTCGCTGCGCTCGCTATAAACTAAACTTATGGAACTTAGGGCTCATTTACTTGTTTTATATGTGTTAACAGCGGTTTAGGAATATAGGAATGCAGACAAGGCTAAAAATACAATCCTATGGTAACCATCCTGTGGAATGTAGATATATATGCAATGGGAAATGGCAAAGGTATGTAACACCATGCCTCAAAATAATCAAGGATATGCCACAATTGAGAAAGAGGTTAATGGTTTAATATTTATGATTTTTCTGAACCGCCGGAGAGTTTTTTGGGATCATCTTTCCTACAAATAGTTTACTAGTCTTATTATTCTTGTTCTTGTTGTTGATGACATCGCATTGATATATAAAACATAATAAAGTTTGCGTGATCAGTTGAAATCAGAAAGTTTTATTTTTGCTCGGGAATGTTTAACCGCATCAACGCAACTAGCACCCACGCGTGACGTCACCGGAAACGATCCGTATGTTGAACGTTATTTGGAACCAAGAATTGGTGCAAAAGAGTTCGAGAAAGAAGAAGATGCGTTGATGACAACTTTCATTGATGTCGGAAAAATTTCAGACATAATAAGTCTTTTCTTCCTTTTAGAAAAAATAGACACGTCAAAGTAAATTTTATTATCGCGGACATCAGTGTGTGGGTTGAATTTGTCTTAGCTGTGGGTCCATAGCTGTGGTGTTTTCAGACGGGATTCCTGCCTTTTACGGGCTGGCGGGGTTAAAATCATAAAATTCAAAACCAGCCCGTAAAAGGCAGGAACCCCGTCTGAAAACACCACAGCTATGGACCCACAGCTAAATTTGTCGACGATACCACGGCAGCAAGCCATATTTTTGTGGCGTCGAAAAAATAATGAGCAATTTGCCACTAAATTATAAATAAAAACAAGAAGCAGTAAGTGAAGTTCGTTACTTCGTTGCTAGTGCGGAATTACAAGGGATTTTCCCGAAATAACTAATCACATGGTCCAAATGAACCAACGTTTTATATAAGCACGCTACAAGACCGTTCTTACGACCATGTTGGATTGTACTGAAAACGAGGCTCTCTGTTGTAAGGTTTCTAGAAATTTCCACGTAATTACGCCGCGCCAAAGATCAGAATGCATCGTATCGTAATTCAAACACGCCACTCAACCTCAGCAGCACTTATAATAACATCATTTAGCCTAAAAACTTTAAGTTCAAGAGTGGAAAATGGAATCAGATACTCAATATGTGTGATCGAATATATTTTACGTTTCTCAGTCAGGCTAATCAGACACCGTTACTCTTGAAGCGTAGAGTAACCGTGATTCAGATTTTTTTTCTCAGAGCTACTTTCTTTCCATACTGCTATAAATAGTACATGACTTTTTAATTTTGCCACCTTCCCACCCCCAATCTGTCGAAAGGCAGTTTATTTCATTCCTTTTTTCTGTAATTTTTCTCTACTGCCGGTCGCGAGGTCACGTTCGTGGCTGCTTTGCCGACATTTTTCTCCGACACCGGCCGCGAGGTCGTGGCTTTCAGGCTTTAGACTTTTTTCAGTAATTTTTCTCCACGACCGTGAAGAAATGGCTTTCAAGTTAATGACTGTTTTTTTTTTATTTTCTCTCCACGATCTGTCGCCAGGTTGTGGCATTAAAGTGCCATTGATTTTTTTACAATTTTTCTCCACAAGACCGGTTGTGAGGTCGTGATTTTCAGATTTAGACGTTTGTCAGTAATTTTTCTCCACGACTGGTCGCCAGGTCAAGGCCTTCAGTTGTTGTTTTTTCCTCTTTTTGTTTTTTCATGACCGGTCGCCAGTTCATAAATGTAAAGTGTTGAATTTTTTCTGACTTTTTGTCCACGACCGGTGGTGAAGTCGGGGTAGACTTTCACGCTTGTGATTTTTTCGGTTACTCTCCACGACCTGTCGCCCGGACGTTGCTGTAAAGTGTTGAATTTTTCCCAAAAGTTTTCCTAATAACTGGTCGTGGCTTTCAGATTTTGACAATTCTCAATTATTTTTTCCAATACTGCACCAAGTTGACAGCAGAAAACGGCTACTCGGATTCGCGATCTCTTCTTACCTCCGTGGCGGTTTCTAATTACCGGTAACTTACGTTTGAAGTAACCAGATTGTTCAATGTGAGTTGTGAGAACGGGAAAATTTCAGTGTGTTTTATAACTGTACTTTGAAAGGATAAATTGAAATTTCATTTAGTGCCCCCTTGAACAAGAAAGTGTGTTTGAAGTTTAATTTAGTGCCCCGGAGAACATGAAAGTGTGTATATATAACTATTGTTTGTTAGATGAGGGACACTCCATTAGAGTCGGACAGATGAGTCGTTTCCGGTCGTCCGCTTTGTGTCTCCTCCCTCTCCAATGGAGAACGGTGCTTTGAATTATCTCGTCATTCGTTCATTCTTTTTCTATATGTAACTGAAAAACTTATACTTTGAATCGGCAATTTTCGATAACCATTCTTTGTCATAAAAAGAGTTAACCGTATTTTAAAACCAGCGTTGTAATGGCGAAATAGGCGGAGCAATGTCGTCATACAGTTTTCTTCGGGCGTTTGAAATCCAACATCGTTTTTTTTTCAAGTGATAGCAGCTAGCTTGCAATGCTGATCAAAATCTTTTGCCCAAATAGGCAATCATTTTGGCAAGTTGAGTTCGTTTTGTCACCAGGCGATATTGAAGATGTGTTCAACCACGGTGGGGGACCGTGGTTCAGCTCCAAACATGGCCTCCCGTAACGTTGTTACTTATAATGGAGCTACCAAAAGAGCCATGCTTGTACAGCTTCCTTCGGTAACTGGTTGAGCCATGTGCCCTTCTTTTTACTTCTGAATTTATCGATGTGTCCGTGTATTCGTCGGAAACACCAAGTTCGAAATCCTATCTAGAGTTCGGCAACGCTGAATTCCGGTTCAAAGTTATAAGGTTGGAGGCAAAGTGTATCCATGGGGCAGCAGACGATGCTGAAGTTATTTTCGTATTCGTTTTCGTATTCGTTTTCGTATTCGTATTCGTATTCGTATTGGAGTCACTGACAGAAATTGTTATTTTTAGTCCAGGTTTCAGGTATGAAACGTGCAATATACGATATTTACTGAGGTTTAAATATTGTGATAATTTGATTCGTAATTTTATCTGCCAAATTTGGTTAAATTTACATAAATTTGCATTTGTAGATTTTAAAGAATTTTGTTCACTTCATTTTATTTGAAAAAAATACTTAAAATCGGTTGGGATCTGGTAAGGCAGCATCTTCGCTTGCCAATGTCTCTTGACCGGGCAGCTGGATGCACCCCGAAATCAGGTGGTCAGTGCCAAGTAATGGGACACGTGAGAGCGGATGCAAAGGAGCTGCCCTGGACTGTACCATTGTTTTGCGGGGAGGGCAGATTTTTGTGAGGCGCTGCAAAACGGGTGACTGTTGAAAGCTATGATGAACGGGGGACTTGTCTAGGACACCATCTGAATAAAAAAATGTGAAAATTGTTATATCCGGTCATCCTTTTGGACTCACTTCAGAATGATCATATCCATTTACAATTTGTATTTCAAGTATTTCACTTGATTTGATATGGCTCTACGTAGACCTGAAATAAATTATAATAACAATACAATACAATACTTTAAAAAACTCAGGGAATGCGGTAAGGCAAAAATTACGAAATTGCAAGTTACGACTAAGTTGTACGTGCTGCTACAGGGGAGAAAGTAACATAAATCAATGACAATAGGTAGTTTATCTTTCAGAGCAAAGATGTGAGCAGTATTATACATAAAACCGGACCGACCGATAATTCATGTATTACATTCAATCAGGGCTCAAAGTAGCGACCATTTTCAGTTGCATAGGCGACCAAATTTTATGAGATTGCGACTGAATTTTTTTCAAGACATTTCTCCATACCGTATACGTGATCAAATACAACATATATTCGCTCAGTGTTCACGGAGCATTGTCCTGAAAGGCCACGACCCCAAAATACGCATTGAATAAGCATAGCCGTTGAGCGGAGTTACTCAGAGGTTTGAGCGCGTTCTCTCCTCTGCACAGCGCTGCCAATGTGTCTGCTGATGTTATCTTGAATGATCTGTCAAAATATCCCATGAATTTGATGATAAATTTTACTACAATCCAATCAAGTATCAGAAGCAGTATTAGTGCTGTCACATCATTTCAAATGAACCAATCATAATCCCAGCATAAAATGTCATCAAAATATAGCTGACAAGGGAAAACAAGCAACCAGTAACTGCAACATGTTTCATGCGTTCACGTGCGTAATGAATATTTGCGTCAGTGGCATGTGACCGGCTAGACCATTTCCGGAAATCGTCCTTTGGAAAGCAGATCAAAGCATCGATTTCATCAAGCTTGGACTGGATTATCCTGTTTCATAAAGGTTTTTGTTTTCAGCTAGATCTAAATAGCAAGCAACTTTGTTGAAATATCATGGCAAATCTGCCGGGTAGCGACTGCAATTATCGAACCATGGAGGTAGTAGAGAACAGACCATGGACTGTGGCGATGACCTCAATGTCCCGAGCGAGTTCGATACACGCCACAAGTCCGCTGCGATATCACAGCTAGGATTAAATGCGCATATACGTTTGAGTTTTGTTCTCTTGCCTACAAAATATCTATCGAAAGTTGATAGTTGCTGCATTTCTATTCAGAGTTTTTGTTGAAAAAAGGAGCTATCTACGGCTAGCGGCTTAATTGGTCCCCCAAAATAGTACTGCTGAAAGTTTCGGAGTGACCTGCAGAACGGAGTTGTAGAGCGGGGCAAACTGCGTAACACTAACAGTGGATCGCACAGTAACAAATGACGGAAACCGATCGAGCCAGTTGCGACAGCTACTAGACTAGCTGAGTCTATTTATCATAGAATACAGGTATTTCTCGATATTTCGCGAGACAAATTAATTTCCATGCATTCTGGTGTATCTTATCATAACGCAAGTGATCAACATGTTCTGGCAATGACAGTTGACGCAAACGCAAGGAAAGAAAAAGAGATGGGCCGTACTGAAATAAAGACTCTGACAACAGCTCACACATTAATTAATCTTTATTAGGGAAACAAATGTACCGATCGGGACATTATGATACCATTTTATTCATCTCGTTTTCTTTTATGACGCTTTCCACATCATATGAGATGATATTTTCTTTGCGACAGCAGTCTAAATATAGCATGTCATCGACTTAGGGCATGCGATAACGTTGAGCCCTGCATTCACTGTCGTTTAATCACTTTCTCAGAGATATCAGTTTAAAACAAGAAAATTACCTTTAAGTTTACAACTCGTCAAATTGGGCGGGTCGGCTAAATTTCCATTATCGATACTAATGATATCAACAGAATGTTTAAGTTGGTTGTTGTGATAAAGTTAATACGAAAACGAATACGAATACGAATACGAAAATGATGTTTGTTTAAAAAATCTTTCCTCCAAAGACTACTACTGGCCCACAGGCGCTAATAGATTGGTAGTCTGCTAAATAGATCGATTTTCGGCTCGATCTATCGATCCGTGGTCAGTATGCCCGCCACTGTAACCTAGTGAGGATTTGGGTTACAATGGCGCGCATATCGACTACGGGATCGATAGATCGAACCGAAAATCGATCTATTCAACAGACTACCCGGCTAAGGAGTGCCTGTGTACTGGCCGTTTGTTTTTAAAATCTCTCCTCTAATTATAGCAACGATATCTTTCAATCTAGGGCCTAAAAAGATTGGATCTTTTTCAACTTACATTCTCAAATATTGAAGTATTGATATATTGTCATATAAAAAGCTTTAAGTTCTGTAAAGACAGAACTTTTATATAATATGTACGAAATTTGGACTAAAAATAAAAAATTTTGTCAGTGACTCCAATACGAATACGAATACGAATACGAAAACGAATACGAAAACGAATACGAAAATAACTTCAGCATCGTGGGCAGCAGCTCAATACAAACGTACGGTAGATCAGACCCCCTAGCGATACCCCCTAACTTCCTCAACCAAACACGAAAACTTTACGTCATCAAATGTCAAGCCTCTCTGAGGAATTCCGATAGGTGGCGTTTCCATATCGCTAAAATGGCGTCATACACATCAGTTCATAAAACATCTATTTTTCGGAGAATGAACAGCACATTTTTCATCTTTTCATCATAAATGTTACAAAAATAATCCTCTTCAACTTTTAAAGGCAGGTTGATGTTTGGGTGGACTATCCCTTTAAGTAAGATTTTGATTTTCACAGGTTCACAAGCTTTATCAAATTAGAATTATTCCTGTGCTGTATTGTACACCATTTCAAGCCAGCCAACTGAAAGCATTTCTTTATTGGATACAAATCAAGCAGAAAAGGCAGAAAGTTTTCTGTATTGCAACTTTTTCCAGATTTGAAGCATTGAAAATATTACCATCTATCTACGTACAAGCTATATAATTGTTTTTCGTTTCTTTCTCCAAAAATCACAAAATCCCATGTGTATGGTACATGCACATGACTACTATACTGCAATATTCTCATAACAGATATGCTTCAACCGTTTCTCCCCATGTGTCTATGTATAGATTCAACTTTAGGATAGAGAATGATAGAGACATAACTTGGGGATGGAAGATATAAACAAAATCCCTCTGTACACTGGCATTGCATTACAATAGTTGGCCATGACAATGAAATGTTATACATGGCAAAATGTCATACTTTACCTCTTTTCAAGAAGTCTCTGAGCTCTGTCCTGGAGGTCAAGGGTCAACCTGTCATCTTGTATGTACATAGGTATAGTTAGAGATGAACTGGTATCACCCTGTGAAGAAAAGCAAGAACTATGATAAATAGTCAAGTGTGAGTCTTCTAATTGAGTTATGCTCCAGCACAATGTTATTAAAGTTCAACCATATAGCAAAGGAAAATACTGGTACACTACATTGTCAAAAATGTCTTTTCTATCAAAAGGGAACTCTCTTGAAGTTCAAAAGAAGACTTCTCATTATATCTGAAGCCATTTTCAGTCACACCTTCACACATTCATTTGTTTTATGAGAAAACAATAAAAATTGACAGTAAAAACAAGGCTGACATTTCGCAGTAAGGACTATGATGAATTTCTTCACGAGTCAAAGAAATGCCAGCAAAAGTAATATTAAAGTAATATTAAATGTGTTGTCAATTGATAAGAGCAAATGTAAATTTGATGATCACATTGATATTTCAGGTGCATCTTTCTGAACTATGGTCAAATCTTCAGATAGATACAGGAAATGGATTAAAAGTTGGGTAAATAGAATGTTGAAGTCAAGCTTGATATAAATAATAACATCAATGTTAATAATCCATAGCAGGGTATAGGCAGACTACTGTGAATTTCTCTGCAAATTTTTCTTTTAACAAATTCTAATCTTCCATTAATCAGTGGATTATCATTGCAGCCGATAGTGTATCCTAACTATTGTATAAACATCATATTCCATGTCGTTTTTTCAGTATTGCTACATATCAAGTTTCATAATACTTAACGCTTTTCTGTCACTGCTTTCAGGAAATTTATCAGTTTTGATGAGGGCATAGTAATGGGACAATAGTGATAACTTTTGACAATATTTTCATTACACTAGTATTTGTTCAATGAAATAAGTACTTTTCTTCTTCAGTCTCTTTGTAGAATGTTGAAATACAAAGCATTACTATTAACCTTGGTAATACAATGCATTGAGTACATCATGCAATGTTATCTTTGACAAAACTCTTGTCCAGAGTACAATATAGTTGTCAACAATAGGATTAGCCATTACTGGTGTATACATATAGACTGTGTTGAAAAGTCATTTCAACATAATGCTGGGATTACAAGTATCTAGCCAAGTACATGTATTTTACAAGTATGAAAAGAATTCTTAAAGATATTTCAAAAGTTACAGCTAATGTACCTTAAATACTGATTTTGATTAAGTGATTAAAGTTACTCACTGATGTTGCAGATGCTACACTCTTTTTACCATCAGACCTGGCTCTTCTGGGTGACTTTGTCCTTGGTGACTTTGTCACATTACGTTGTCCCTTGTGTGGACTGCGCCCTCTAAGACTCACATCATCTGTAGTTGATGTTTTGTCAGTAGGAGACAGCCACCAGAAATCTCTTTGCTTCTCACTTTCTTTCTGTCTCTCTTCTCGACTTTTAGGTTCCCCATATCGAAATCTGTGTATGTATCTGTACGTTCAGAAGGAAATACCATTCTTTTTAATGAAAGCAATGCAGTAATGGTAATTTTCATTCAAAGTACTTCTCAGCAAAAAAAATTTTTCATTTGGTCCCTTTTGTTATTCATGTCCTATTAGAAGAATCATATCATCAAGAAAAATATGTGACATCAACATTCCAGATTTCTGCAATGATATACAAAATTCAAGATTTGTCATTAATCCATCTTCATCTTTGACATCACTTATCAATCAATATGGTGAGACACTACGGGACTTAACCCTTTGAACCCGGCTCGGACATAAATGTCTGATGACATCATAGAGTCCCAGGGGGTCAGGGTGCAAAGGGTTAATCAATCAACCAGCACCATAACGACAACAAAAGGTAACTGTAACACAAAACACCAAATGGTAGAACAATGTAAAGACTTGTCTCTATATCGTTGTGATGTCACAACAGAGAAACGTAAAATGCGACTTGCCGAACGGCAGTGGAGAAGAACCAAACTCACAATTCATTGACAAATATACAAATCTCAATGTGACGTAGTCAATCAGCTAATTAGGACAGTACCATTGAGGCTAATTCAACCAACCAGAAGGCAATTTTCAACATTGTAAACAAACTGCTTCATAAATCCAACGAATCGCCCTTACCATCACACAGTTCAAACGAAGAAATCGCTGATCGTTTTGCAAATTTCTTTGCGGATAAAATTCAGACTATCAGGACAGATTTATAAAACATTCCACTATGTAATGGTGTAACGCTCCAGATTACTGATGCTATTTGCAATACAACTTCACAATAACTGAAGAGGAACTCTCAAAAATAATCTCACAGTCACCAAACAAAAGTTGCATTCTGGATCCGATACCATCATCTATACTAAAACAGTCTATTGGATTTCTACTGCCAACTCTCGTGAACATAGTGAACATGTCACTTTCAACTGGATATGTTCCTGAAAAGTTGAAAATTGCTGCCGTTAAGCCAATACTGAAAAAACCAAATCTTGATCCTGAGATTATGTACAAATGAACAATTTGGATGAAATCATGCAATCTGCTTACAAAAAGAATCACAGTACACAAACTTCACTTCTCGGGGTACAGAATGACATTCTTTCAGCACTTGACAAAGGCGACATTGTTATGCTTGTACTATTGGACCTTTCTGCAGCTTTTGATACTGTTGACCATTAAATTCTCCTGTCTCGACTGAAATATCGCATGGATATTTCAGGAACTGCACTGTCCTGGATTACATCATATCTGAGAAATCGTCAGCAAACAGTACATCAAAACCCTACATTCTACAGTATGGCTTGCCACAGTGATCAGTACTTGGTCCCATTTTATTTACTATCTATACATCTCCCCTTGGTGACATTCTGAGAGAAAACAACATTGAGTTTCATCTCTATGCTGACGACTCCCAACTGTACCTGTGCTTCAAGTTGAAAGACATTGCCAGTAACATCTCTCACATGGAAAACTGTGTATCACGTATTCAAAAATGGATGACTATCAATCTTCTGAAATTGAATCCTGATAAAACAGAACTTCTATTCTTTGGTTCAAGTAATAATATCAAGAAGTTTGACATGCCAACCTTGAACATCAGAGGAATCACAGTTCTACCATCCACAACAGTCAGAAATCTCGGAACCACATTTGACACACGAATGTCTATGGAAAACCAAGTAAATCAAGTCTGTAAAGCTGCCTATTACTATATGAGAACCATTAACAACATTGTAAAGTATATATCCAAGGACACGGTGAAAATTCTAATTCATGCCTTGGTAACATCACGACTAGACTATTGCAACACTCTTCTATATGGTATACCTGTTACATATATCAGGAAACTCCAATGTGTTCAAAATACAGCTGCTCGACTGATCACCAGATCCAGGAAGTCTACTCACATTACTCCAATTCTGTTCAACCTGCACTGGCTCCCAATACAACAACGCATCAAATTCAAACTGTTGCTGATCACCTTCAAGGCTCTGAATGGTTCAGCTCCACCATACCTTGCTAACTTACTCATCTGGTATGAGCCTCGCCGCAATCTGCGATCTAAGGACAAACTTCTTCTTAAAACCAATCCAGTTAAGCTCTGCTATGGAAAATGGGCATTTGTGACTGAAGCACCAGAACTATGGAATGATCTTCCATTGGAAATTAAGCAATGTCAAACTGTTTCGTCTTTTAAACGTAGTGTTAAGACTTACTTTTTCAGGGAAGCTTATTTTAGACCAGTGTCACTTTTTTTTTAATTTCTGAAGTTTTTAACCCTTCTTTTAGAGCACCCTTTTCACTGTTGCCTTTTATTTAAAATTTCTTTGTAATGCGCCTTAGAACAATTTGTTTTGGATTCAGGCGCTGTATAAATTGTACTTTTACTAACGTACTTACTTTAAATTACTTTTGAAATATTAAAATTACACTTAACATACTTCACTTGTTTTTAACTTGAATTTGTGATTGTTTGTGAGATATCCTTGGCATGGATATGTGTTGAAGCAGATCCTACTCAAAATATTATTGATGATTGGTGTTCTTTTGTAAGAAATAAAACATATGGGATAAATTACAACAAGTAGAATCTGCTTGAACATGTACATTTGTATCTATGCCAAGGACATCTCAGAAACAATCACAAGTTCAAATGGAAAAGAAGAGAAGTATGTTGACCATGGTGTCCTTTTATAAAAAAATAAAATATATGGAATAAGTTATCATGCCTTATTGATTTTCACCATTGAAAAGGCAAGAGTGAGTGCATACTATTTTTATATCTGGGTGCTATCAGGGTTTTAAAAGTTTTGCAGGAAAAGAGAATCATGAAACTTTCTTGCAGAATTGTCTGTGTTTGCTGGTGCTCTATAGCAAAACCAAGATATCTCTTTAACATTGAGACAAAACTATTTCTTCCAAGTTCCAGCAGTAATGTTACAACCATTAAACCATGCTATAATAACTTGCCGACGTACCTATACACTCATTTTAACGGTCCTCGACATTCCATACTAAACATGAAAGTCCGAATATTGGAAAAAATCTATCATCCTTCCAATAGTTCCAAACTAAGCAGGAGCTACCGCAAGCAACGCGAACACTGTTGGATCACTGAACTTGGTACAGCTATGCCCTATGGATGTAACGATAACATTCTAGGGGTGGGTAATTTATCCAGCCCTAGGGGGAGTCGTGTAAATGTGATGGGTTTATTTAACTCTCACACTAGAAGACGACGGAGCCATGGGCATAGACATGGTAATACCAGCAGTCCTCCCAAGTTCAGTGATCTATTGTCTATACTTAATCAGCCATTAGGAGTTCACAAAATAAGAACTACTTTGTTTGCTTGCTCCTTGCAGAAATTGAGATTGCTACTGTCAAGAGTTAAAATGATGAATATCAACCAAAACAGCCCTGATTATCGTTTAGTCCAAATTATTATCAATATTAGCAATTACCGGCTGTTTAAGCCAGTAAGGACAGAACTCTTGAACAGTGACAAGCGTTTATTTTTTCATGTACAATTTGCAAACAAAGGGATTGACCAAATAAACATCAGCAATATTTTGCATGATAAGAAAGTAGTGAAAAAAATACCTCCATATTTTTAAATTTCCAGAACCACATATAGTTTCCTACTCATACACAGAAACCATTGGTAGGAAACTTTTTAACTGTAACAAATGTTTTGAAAAATTTCAACTTTCCTCCAAACAACAGCAGAACTTGCAATTGCTTGTCATCCCCCTTTTGCTATAAACCACTTGGTCACGATAATAACTGGTGACCTGACCATCATTACCAACAACAAACTTCGAGCAACTCTTTCAATATGGCCCAAAATATCGAGAGCCTCAAATTTAATTTCAATAATGGATCGCCGGAAAATATGCAAGACAGTGGGCTGCAGTTGAGGAAGTTGATGTGGAATGCCTCTCTGACTGGCAGAGCAAAGTCAGAGACAAATTAAAATCACGTATTTCACATCTCCGTTCTCACACTAAAGGTGTAAATACTTCCTCAGTATTGACCCTCTGTCAAAGCATGCCTCAATGCTTACACAAAGAACATGTTGTATTTCTTGCAGACAAAGCTTCAAGCAACATTATCATTATCTGTAGGAATTATTACATCCAGTGTATAATAGATGAATTTGACCTTCATTCAGATAAGAGTAATACAACTTACACCCTTTCGTCGCTCACTGATGATGACATTTTTTTTAAACCATTCATCTGTGTTCAATGAATTTGGCATTCCTTTGGAAAAGGAGGACAAAACACTGCCTATGTTGTATTGGATACCTAAACTACACACGCACCCCTACAAACAACGTTTTATTGCAGGATCAAGCAATTGCATTACCAAACATCTGTCACAATTATTGTCTTTAAGTTTAACAACCATCAAAAATGATCTTTTTCGATATTGTGACAAATGTATGAAACAAGTGGGTTGAATCAAATGTGGATACTAAAATATTCAAAGGAATTGTTGCATGATTTAAAAGTCAAGAAAAACAAGCACAGGTCAATCCGAACATTTGACTTTTCCACACGATACACCACAATTCCCCACGATAAACTTAAAACAAGGCTGTCATCTCTTGTTAAACAAGCTTTCCTGCATAAAAATGGCAGTAGAAGGTACCAATATGTCACCATCAAACACAGGTCAGGTTATTTTAGAAACAACATGGATGCCCAGCACAAATACACAGATAAAGAAATTATTACAGTATAAACATGCTTAATTTCTTTATCAACAACATATTTGTTAAGTTTGGTGGTATGACCTTTCAACAATCTATCGGCATACCAATGGGTACAAATTGTGCACCACTTCTTGCTGACTTATTTCTCTATTCATATGAAGCAGAGTTCCTACAATCTCTCTACAAAGCAGGGTCTAAAAAACTTGCAAGGCATTTTAACAACACGCACAGATATATTGATGATCTGATTAGTCTAGACAATCCAGACATATCAAATTACTTACATCATATCTACCCTGATGATTGGAAATTAAAGAAACAACTGAGAGTAAGAACTCAGCTTCGTATCTTGATCTGTTCCTACAAGAGGGTACAAATAGGCCACACACTAAGCTGTATGACAAAAGGGATGATTTCGGTTTTGAAATCATAAATTATCCCCACTTATCAAGTAATATTCTGTCATGCACCTGCTTATGGTGTGTATGTGTCTCAACTTCTCAGGTATAGTAGGGCTTGTGATTCCTATGCTGATTTTCAACTGAGACACAGCTTATTGGTATCCAAACTAGTGAGACAGGGATATACATCCAAAAGACTCGTGAGGACTTTCAAAAAGTTCTAAGGTCGATATGATGACATTGTGGCCAAATATGACACCTCGGTCACTCAAATGATTAGCGACAGCATTCCCGGCTTTGACTTATTACAGTGATTCATAAACTGTATCATTTCATATAATATTAGACAATTTTGGGACCAATCCTGACGGGTGTAGCATGCTAGCAGGGTACGCTTACCCTTTCCAGACACCTGGTACCACCACTAATTATCAGTGGTTCAGGATGGTCCTACCGGTACTTAAATTTGTAAATCTCAAATGTCCCATGGACCTGGTATTGTATTACCTTGAATAGAAATGATTATTGGACCAGTTTTATGTCATATTGAAGGAATGTGCATATTGTATGAGAGAAGGCAAACTGATCTTACATTTAAGTTTTGTGTGCATGTCTTTCAATCACTTACCACTCCCCCTTCATTCATAATTTGCAAAACAAAGAATTATGTAATTTTGGACTATTGAATGTTGTAAATGTACCTGGAAGTAAAAACTATGCTCACCTTGCTAAGGTTGAGTTGTCTGGCTGTGGTGGTTGAGGCACTTGTTTCCTCTGATCAAACTCATCTAAAATCTCCCTTGTACTTGCTAATAGATCTGTCAAACCCCATGATGGCACTGTCAATGAGGGCGCTGTGTCATGTTCTGGTGTTATGATAGTGGATGGTCTCTCACTGGATGCCCATGACTCATTGAACTTGGAAGATGTATCCCTTGGACTTGGTGTATCGTGTGTTGGAAGCTCTCTATCAAGGAGAAAGTTGTTTTTTTGGAGGAATTTTTCTGCTCCAGGACTTGGGCCAGTTTGTCTGTCTCTAGTTTCACTAGCTTTCAGCTTGATTGGCCTCTCTGGACTCAAGCATATCTATGGAGCAGAAAAAATTGTAAAATTAAACTTTTTTATGATTTACCATATTGGCAAGAGCAAGTTGGAATTATATTAGAGTTGAACAGGCCACTTTTAGGAGAGTGCATTTGAGTTGAAAGTAAACACGATTGCGAGTTTCAATTTCAATGTTGCTGGCATTACTAAAGTTACTGCTATACATATATCTGAACAACACTCAATACATCAAAAACACAATGGATAAAAACAAACTTTCAGGGCCAATCAAAGATATAAAGAAATAAAAAATAAAAAGCAGTTTTGACATTCATAGTTATAATGAATGCATTTGCTCTTGTTTATCTTACTCTAGGTACCTGTCAGTACCCATGCCATATTAACGGGGTGCTGCACCCAACACAGCGTATTTTGCTCAAAAATCACTTTTTTTTGCAAATATTTATTCAACTTTAATTAATTTGTTAACCCAAAATTAAAATATTGGTTGGGTTCACCTATTAGCTTGTCAAGCAGTTGAAAGTTGCGTGATAAAAGAATTGTTAATTTATGCAAATGAATGCAAATCACCCGATTTCCTGGCTTCTTTGACCTCCCAATTTCAAAATTTCCAAAGAATTTAACTTCACTCTGGCTGGGTCGAATTTTCTGAAATTTTTACATTATGTTCTTTAAATACTATATTACAAAAAAACGACTATTTTGTTTGGCAATAAAATTCTTACATTTTGAATAAGAGGCATTTTAATTTTGCTTATCATGATTTTAATCATTTTTTTGAGTGTCAGTCTTTAAAACCCTACCATTTTAGAATGAGGATAGATAATGCCAAATAAAATAGTCGTTTTTTTCTACATATACTCTTCTTTCAAGTGAAATATTACATTTCAGAAAATAGCGTCAAGTTTTTGACTTAAATTAATTTTTATCATTAATACCAAAATTGAGGTTTTTTACCCCAAATATACACCCACTTCATCCTTCGAGTAAACTAGTGCTACCATACTAAACTTTAGAGTCTCTGCTTTCTAAAACTATATAGTATGAGGAGGGTTCCTTGTCATCTTTGATGATAAATATTGCTTTGAAAAAAATTGTGTTGGCAACATGCAGCACCACCTAAATGCAAATGTAAAGAAACTAAAAGTATACTTTGCGCAATTAAGCATAAAAAATATTATGGTTGGTCAGTGGGTAACACCTTTTCACTTTTTACATATATTTTTTAAGTGTGACTCATCAAAATGCAGCAAAATTGGCAAAATCATACATGATTTTTGTAAAGGCAGAATACTTCAAAAGTCAGAGGTTTTAAATTGACAAGGTCAGGTTACCTGAAACGCAAATATTTTTTTATTTGGCCTTAAGACATATAACTACCACTAATTAATTTTACACTGAACTTTGTGTGGACTGAAAAACAACCAAACTAATCGTCTGAAAAGTTCCTCACCTTCTTTTCTTCTTTTTTCAATTTTCTCTCAAGAGATGGATGGTAGTATGCTGTAGGTAAGGGGTCTTCAGCAAAGGGGTCTACCCTGAAAAGGGCAGAAATTGTGGCTCATGATAAACTGCCATCGAGTTATATTGGTGGAAGTTTTATTTCATAAGTGTCATTGAAAACAAACAACAGTGTATAGGACAAATGATGGTATGTCATGATTCATATGAAAGCTTCAAATGTTGTTCCATGTTGAATCTTGAATGCATTTCTGCAAACTGCCATGACTGTGAAGAGGGTTTACTCATTGTATTTATGATGGCACAGTGTGTTCATTATCATGATTTACACTGCTATACATGTACTTTTGGATCATAATACATCTACAACCTGAATAGAAAAACACAAACAAATCAGTGCATTTTGTTACGTGCAGAGAAAACGAACAAAAGGGTGAACTCAGCAGTTTCCGTTTAAACAAATTTATTACGAAAACAAAACTAATTGCTAAGTTAGGGACAGAGTACAAGCTTTAAAAGTGTACAGACTACTTATCTCAGCTGGGACGGCAAAGCTCCAGTCTCAGAGTTGTAACAGTCAGTCGGATGAATGAACAGTCCTTGCAGGCTTGCAGCTGCATAAAGTCCACAGTATAAATCCAGCGTTGGCAGTGAAGGTCTTGAAAGGTCTTGAGAATGACTACTGCTGGAGTTTAGTAACACACAAGAGACACGATCCCAAAAGTCTGACTGGAAGCTGAGCACGTCCCTTTTATAAAGGCATATAAGAACAATCTAGAACTTTTATTGACATGCTAATTACTGTTCTAAAATTATCTCCCTTACACAACTAATCAACTTTCCAGAACATTCCAAACATGACTATTGAATTCAAGGTTGTTAGGTCATCAAGGGCAGTGACCTTGAGAATGTTCTAGACTAATTGAACTCAGGTCATGAGTGTGGGGGAAATGACCTACATAACACACCCCCTCTTCAAAAAAAGAAAATTTTTCAAAGAAAAATCTTTCTTTTACAAATGTAATCTTGAAAAAGATTTAAGTACTCAAAATTTTTTACTCTAAAGTAAAATTTCTTGAAAGTGAACAACAATAAACTCTAAATACGAGAGAGACAGTCTGCAATTAAATTGTCTCTGCCTTTGATATGTCTAATATCAAGATTAAACTCCTGTAACATTAAACTCCATCTTAGCAATCTCTGATTTTTGCCTTTAAATTTCTGCAGAAAAACAAGAGGGTTGTGATCAATATAAACCACTATTGGCTGATTTGAAGAAGTAACATAAACTTCAAAATGCTGTAAAGCTAATATCAAAGATAAACACTCTTTTTCAATTGTAGAGTAGTTTCTCTGGGATTTGTTAAATTTGCGTGAAAAATAGCAAACAGGATGATCTACACCATGACTATCCTCTTGCAATAAAACAGCACCAGCAGCCGTATCACTAGCATCCACAGCTAATTTGAATGGCAAAGTGAAATCTGGTGCAGACAACACTGGAGCACTTTGCAGTATGGCTTTAAGTGTATCAAATGCCTGTTGGCATTGCTCTGACCAAACAAACTTTACTTTCGTTTTAAGTAAGTTTGTCAAAGGGGGAAGGGGGGGGGGGACCCACGTGGCATTTCAGCCCTTGTATTAGGAAAAAAAAAAACAAAAAAAAGGTCAGTAATTGTGGAGAAAATTTGGACAGAATTTTCTGTAGTAACCAGCCATACCGAGAAAGCGCATCAGTTGTCGTTTGCAGTTTGGTATGGGAAAACTTGAAATGGCACTGATTTTGGCATCAACAGGTTTTACCTCACCCTGTCCTACAGTATGTCCGAGGTAAGTTACCCTCGCCCAACCAAACTCAGATTTGGCAAGGTTGACAGTCAACATTGCTTTACTCAGTCTCTCAAAGAACTTCCGCATGAGCTTGATGTGTTCCTCCCAGGTGTCACTATACAGGACGACGTCGTCAACGTAAGCTGCACACCCGTCTAGCCCGGATATGACGTCGTTGATCATCCGTTGGAACGTTGCCGGAGAGTTCTTCATTCCGAATGGCATCACCTTGTACTGAAACAATCCGTCTGGTGTAACAAAGGCGGATATTTCACGAGCACGATCCGTCAGAGGGACTTGCCAAAATCCCTTCAGTAGGTCAAATTTCGTCACATACTTGGCTTTTCCCACTCGGTCGATGCAGTCATCAATCCTCGGGATTGGGAAAGTGTCTGTCTTTGTTAAAGTGTTGACCTTCCTAAAGTCCGTGCACATACGATAACTGTGATCTGATTTGGGAACAAGTATGCACGGCGAACTCCAGTTACTTTTACTGGGTTCAATAAAGTCATTGTCCAGCAGGTATTTGACTTCTTCCTGGAGATATTTCGCTTTTGTTGGATTCAGTCTGTATGGATGTTGTTTTACAGGCTTACTGTCCCCAACATCAACGTCGTGATAGATGACGTTCGTCCTCGTTGGAACATCTTGAAACAGGTGTTTATATTCATGGAGCAGTTCTTTCACCTGTTGTTTGTTGTTCTGGCTGGAGGTGTGCCAACTTTGTAGACTCCAGCTTCTCCAGGATTCTGAGTTCTGAAGCTTGACCGAGCCCAGCTTTGAGTTTAGAGTATTTTCACTCAAGTCAGTTTCAGTATCACTATCTTCATAATGGCTTGAACTGACTGCACTGACAGGCTGAGTTATAGTAGGATTATCCCTATCCAAATATGGCTTAAGCATATTTATGTGACATAGCTGTTTTTGTTTTCGCCTGTCAGGTGTTATTATGATGTAATTTAAATCACTCAATTTCTTATCAATTAGGTATGGCCCAAAGTAACGAGCATGGAGTGGTTTGCCAGGAATTGGAAGTAGAACAAGAACTTTTTGACCTGGTTCAAACTTCCGTTTTGAGGTGTTTTTATCATATTTGGTTTTCATTGACTGCTGAGATGACTCAAGATTTTCTCTGGCTAATTCACATGCTTTAGAGAGCTTTGTACGAAAATCTGAGACATATTGCAAAATATTCAGACAATCATCATCGTCTGATAGGAATTTCTCTTTAACGAGCTTAAGTGGGCCACGGACTGTGTGTCCAAATACAAGCTCAAATGGGCTAAAACCAAGAGACTCTTGAATTGACTCTCTAACAGCAAAGAGCAAAAAATGAATTCCTTCATCCCACTGCTTCTCTGTGTCAAAACAGTAGGTCCTAATCATGTTTTTCAAAGTTTGATGAAATCGCTCAAGAGCACCCTGACTTTCTGGATGATAGGCGGATGACCTATACTGTTTAATGCCAGCTGATCCATTACTTGTTGAAAAACACCAGACATAAAGTTGGAGCCTTGATCGGACTGGACACATTTAGGGAGGCCGAATAAAGTGAAAAATTGACTAAAGCTCTCACTATAGTCTTTGTCTTTATATTTCTCAGTGGTATGGCTTCGGGGAACCGAGTTGATGTACACATAATTGTCAACATGTACTCATTTCCTGATCTTGTTTTTGGTAGGGGCCCAACACAGTCTATTAGTATCCTACTAAATGGTTCTTGAAATGCAGGAATTGGCTGTAAAGGGGCCTTTGGAATGGTCTGATTTGGTTTTCCTACCATTTGACATGTGTGACAAGTTTTACAGAAATGTGCTACATCCTGCCTGAGATTAAGCCAATAAAAGTGACTGAGAATTTTATGATAAGTTTTCCTGACTCCTAAGTGACCAGCCCAGGGCGTTTCATGGGCCAGGCGCAATTTTCAGCACGATAGGGCTTTGGAATCACAATTTGATGTTTTATAGCCCAATCGTCATCAACCAAAACATCTGGAGGTCTCCATTTACGCATGAGAATACCAGACTTTGTATAATAGGAAACAGAGCTATCTGAAGTTTTATCTTCATCATCTACCCTGTCAAACAAAGACAAAATATCTGGTCTTTGTGTTGTTCTGCAATGAGATTTGATCTAGAAAATGTCTGACTTTGGTCAGCAGAAGTTTTACTGGAAGTTTCAAATCCACGAGGGATAACGGAATGATCCGTGTCAAACACCTGACTGAGAAAGGTGTCATTTAAGTCAACATCTGTGACATTATTTTTGAGAGTATTTTGATTCTCGGAAGT